>NW_011499901.1:581002-788349 GCF_000495115.2 Populus euphratica
ATTAACAATCTTCTCACCTCTTCTAATGTATCTTTGCTGCGCTTTAAGAAAATGATTATTTTTATATTTTTAATTAATTAATAGTGGATAAAATATTAAATAAAAAATAATAATAATAACTATATTATTATAAAATATTTTCTAATAGTGGATAAAATATTAAATAAAAAATAATAATAATAAAAATACATTAAAACTTTAATAACTATATTATTAATATTATTAAAAAAAATTATATATATATATATATCTTAGAAATAGACAATAAATTAAAGAACTAGACTGTAAATGGATAATAATAATAATAATACAAGGATATCATTTGATACAAAATGATACTAGAAGGACTATATTTTTATGTATTAAAACTAAAATGACCAAGTTATGATCTACAAAAAAATTCTTAACATAATCATAGCCACTGCAAACGTTGCCTGTACCAGGCTGTCGGCCTCCTGTTGTCGGGACGCACTGTGCAGAGTCTACAGGCTCTATATTTATGAAGACCGAATTGTCCTTTTAAAGAATGGCAAAAAAAAAAAAAAAAGATGGCCACTTTGCATTGCAACTCCGTCATCAAATCGATGATGATGGTCTCTCGGCCGCCCGATTCACCAGTGTCACCAAGATGGAAATCCAATCAAGATCTAGTCAATGCTTATCACACATCGATGACGTGGATACTGACTTTCCTATGATCGTAGTATATAATGCCCCGTCCATTAATGATGAACAAGAGATTTTTTGTTTTAGCATGGTAAAAAAATTATAATAAAATGAAATAGTATAAAAAATATTTAGAAAAATAATAAAATATAAATATAAAAAGTTGAAGATGATGTATTTGGTTTGAAAGTCACAGTACATATGACTAACTACAAAAATAGTGGATAAAATATTAAAAAAATAATAATAATAATAAAAATATATTAAAACTTTAATAACTATATCATTAATATTATTAAAAAAAATTAATGAAACAAATCAAGTAGTATAAAAAAAGATCATTATTGGGATTAAAGTGGATCACATAAGCAATCCAAAGATAAATAAACCCTAGTATATTTGAATTGGTCATGTGACTCACTTGATTTATTATTTTTATTATTTTTTTTTATAATTTGAGGTGTCCGAGTCAGCTTACGCGCGTCATGACTAATCCCAGAATCTACTGAACATCCTGCAAGCCTAATAGACAAGTATGACACCGCGAGAGTGACAATCGTGCATGCTGAAGTTTAAACCCAGGATACATAGATAGAGAAACTCTATCAAAATCGCTGGGCTACAAGCCTTAGTGCACTTGATTTATTATTAATTACCTTATTTGGTGTTTCCTTTATTTATTTATTTTTCTCTTTCTTATATCCTCCTTATAATTTGTGGACAAAGAGAAAAAAATAAAAAAATCTTAAAAGTGTAACAAAACTCTAATAATGAAACTGCCGATATCATAAAAAAGATTCAACAAAACAAATTCAATGACACGAGATAATGTTACAAATGATGAATAAAGTAAACTACACGAAACACTAAAAATGTTGATACTCATTTGCTTTTTAGGCTACTCACGTGGCTCACTCTTATCATCATTAATATTATTTTTTAGTATCATTAGATTTATCTTGTTAATTTTTTTTTGATAATATCAATGATTTTATCATTAGAATTCTAACATGTCTTAATAGTTTTTTTTCTGTCTTATCTCTCACGTCTCTTTATTGAATCTTATATCTAATAAATTTATAATTTGATAAAATCGGGTATGATGCTTGCAATTCTCAAATCATACATGTTATTTGTTATTTGTTATTTTTTAAATTTTATTATTTTTTTAAATATTTTTTGTATTGTGTTATTTTTTTTTAATACTACTTAGAGTATCAAAGACTCTAAATGAAAGGTGTCACCTATCTATCATTACCGTACTAAAATCATAGATATTAAAATCACATATATTTAGGTTTTGTATGCTTGTGGTTAATTACACACACATCACAGACAAAACAATCTTATTATATGATTGATACTTAGTTTTATATTTTTAATATTAACATATTAAAATTATAAAAAATATTAATTTAATATTTTTTTAAAATAAAAAATATTTTTAAAACAGGCTAAAAAATTAAAAATTAATGCACTACTGCACACATTTACATGAATGCTTGTAAATAATGAATATCATCACTAATTTTTTTTTTAAATACATTAGTTTTGTTGCAATTAGAATTATTAAACTTGATTTATCAATCTAAAACAACACTGTTTCAATTATTATTATTTAAAAAAAATAAAACATTATTTGATTTTTTAAAAAAGAATTCAAACTAAATTTAAATTTTAATATGAACAATCAAATCATGAATTAACCATCAAATTATCCATGTTTGAGCGGTAAGCTTTCACATAATTTTTTTTTAACATGACCAAAGTTACAAGTTAATCTGGAAAGCCGAGTTTAACATCATTGCTTTGCAGCAGGACATAAATTTTTCGAGATTCAAAATTTTCCAAGGTGGGGCTAAAGAGTAATAAACCCTTGCTTTAAAGACAACCAACCCTTAAAAAGGCTGTGTCGCAAGGATAAGGAACCAAAAAAATAGTAGGAGTAGAAGACAGTTGAGTCAAGTACTGGAGTGAGGTGTGTGGAAATTTTTTAAAAGGGGCCACATGGCAAGGTAGCCGTTGAGCGGCGCACAGGAGAACGCGACTTTTCAATAAAAAAAGATCAGACGGTCAGAATTTACTAGCCGTTGGTTTTAAAAATATATAGAAGAGGGCTTAGACACAAATCCGATATTTGCGTCTCAATTTCGCATACAGTTCAGTTCGTCTTCTTATTTCTATCTCTCTTCTTCTTTCTTCCTCCTTCCTTTGCATTTCTTCTCTAGAACCCACAAAGATTTTGATTAGAGGGAGAGAGAGAGAGAGAGATCGTGCTCCATTTATGGGGTTCTTTTGACTAGTCTCTCTCTAAGATCAAGGCACGTGCTTTAAGGGAAACAGGGTTGCGTTGAATTTGAAGGTTTTTTGTTCCAAATCGAAGAAGAAGCTTAAAAGAATACTTGAATTCGAAGGTGAATTGTTTGATTTTATGATCTGGGTTTTGCGTTTTGATCTTAATTCTTGATAAGGTCTTTCTCTTTTCTTTTATTTATTTTTCTTATAAAAAATCATATTATGTACTTTTTATTAACTTTCTTTATAGCTATTTAGCTGTTTTAACAAAACCCCATTAATGGGGTTTTCTTTATTGGTAGAAAACAATGGCTGGATCCGATGAGAACTACCTGGGTGTGATCGGACCCGGAAATGTACAAGGTAATAACAAAACCCCCAATAGTTGTATTTAATTTTTATTATCTGTTTAGTTTAAAAAATGAAGGCTTTTTTTAAGCAATTAGTTTTTCTCAATTTTGAAGGGGTTTTACGTGGCGGAGTAGGGAAGTTTCCGGTGGCGACAGGAACTAATCGCCGGGCGTTGAGCAACATTAATCGGAACATCATTGGAGGTCCACCGTACCCCTGTGCTGTCAACAAAAGAGGGTTATCGGAGTATGTGTTCTTAAATCCTTACTAGTGTCTTAATCTTAATCTTAATCTCTTGTTTGGTTCCTGAGAAAATGAAGGAAAAGTAAAGAAAGTAGGCACTTGGTGGTGTGGAGTTTTCTTTCTTTATTTTCAATTGATTTTCCTGGGTCTTGAATGATGAAAAGTTTGAATCTTTCTTTCTTTTTTTTTTGCTTGTGTCTTGTGATTACTTACTTCTGAAAATGTTTTGTCTGTTTTACAATTTAGAAGAGAAGGTATTTGTATTAAGAACCCACCAATTCCAGTGCATCGACCTATCACTAGGTCAGTAACTAATTGACCTTTTATTTGATGTTGAAGGTGCTGTTTTTGATGTCAATGAATTGATCTTTTAACTGAATCTTTTTGGGTGCAATTCATGATGTTTGTTTAGGAAGTTCGCTGCCCAGCTTGCTAACAAGCAGCAGCAACAATATAAACCAGAGGTACCTTTTAAAAGAATTGCATTTGCTGTTAATTTTTAGGTTCGATATACGGGGATAAATTATGAGATGGGACTGAGAGTTGTTTATGTTAACAGGAAATAAAAAAACCAGTTCTATTGGAACCAATTTCTAGTGAGCCAGAAGATTGTAACATCATAGATGTGGAGGACTACAAGAGCAGTAATGACTTTGCTGTGCCAATGTATGTGCAACATACAGAGGCAATGTTGGAGGAGATTGACCGGATGGTATTTGAAATATAACTTTTTAGAATTTGTTTGTGTTACTGTTGTATCTCTGGTTAGGGTGCCATTGATTTCTTGGTTTCCTACAGGATGAAGTTGAAATGGAAGATGTTGAAGAAGAGCCGATCATGGACATAGATGGCTGTGACAAGAAGAATCCACTTGCTGTAGTTGAATACGTTGATGATTTATACAATTTCTACAAGAAAGCAGAGGTGACACGAATCTATCTTCGTATACAATTTGCGAAAAATAAACAAAAGCCTTCACTGCTCTTATCTAATTTAAGATATTTAGGCCAAAAGGAGCTGTTATAAATTTATTTTGAAATTTTAAATAAACAAGGGTGGAGCTTTATGTTACGAAACATGTTAGAAGGTCTATTTGTCTAAACATGTTGGATGGAAAATAGCTCTGTTGATGGTATGGTTATGGTTTTTCGTTTGAAGTATTTGCCTTCTCAGTTCACTTACCTAACTCTTTTTCTGGAAAATTAATTGCAGATATCTGGCTGTGTTGCACCAAACTACATGGAACAGCAATTTGACATCAACGAGAGAATGAGAGGCATTCTCATTGATTGGTTGATTGAGGTTTGCAGAGGCAGTTGTTATTACTTAAATAATGCCTAAAAGATTGAAGTTAGTTGTCTGGTTTCATCTGAACTGTTACAAATTTGATGGAATTAACAGGTGCACTACAAGTTTGAATTGATGGAGGAGACCTTATACCTTACTGTCAATCTCATCGATAGATTTCTAGCAGTCCAGCCCGTAGCGAGAAAGAAACTCCAGCTCGTTGGAGTGACAGCCATGCTACTTGCATGCAAATATGAAGAAGTATCTGTTCCAGTTGTTGAGGATCTCATTCTGATTTCTGATAAAGCTTACAGCAGAAAAGAAGTGCTTGACATGGTATATTAATATTTAATCAGTCATTGTTTTTGTCATTGCCATTATGATCAGAATGTTGATGCGTATGTGATATGAATTTTAATTCCTGCAGGAGAAGCTCATGGTGAACACCTTACAATTTAATCTATCTGTTCCCACTCCATATGTTTTTATGAGGAGATTCCTAAAGGCTTCACAATGTGACACGAAGGTTTGTAATGGTCTATTGCATGAATAATTTAACTGCACTCGTGGGTTTTTTTTACTGTGGAATACTGATTAAACCGGTTGTTATTTTCAAGCAGCTTGAACTTCTGTCATTCTTCATTGTTGAGCTCTGCCTCGTTGAATATGACATGCTCAAGTTTCCACCTTCATTGTTAGCTGCTGCTGCAATATATACTGCTCAATGTACTCTTAGTGGAACAAAGCAATGGAGCAAGACTAACGAGTACTATACTAGCTACTCAGAAGAGCAGATCAGGTGAGTGTCTCTTTACCTGTTTCCATCTACATGTCAAGATCGACATTTGTTGACTCATCGTTTGTTTTTTCTGTCCTATTGGGATACAGGGAATGTTCAAGGCTTATGGTTAATTTTCATAGGAATTCTGGAACAGGGAAGCTAACAGGCGTACATCGGAAGTATAGTACCTCTAAATTTGGTTATGCTGTGAAGAACGAGCCTGCTAACTTTTTACTGGAAGCTAAATTTTAGCAGGACTGACAAGCATAAGATGATTTGACATGAAAAGACTAACCTTATTCAAGTAAAATTTGGGGGTTGGGGGGTTATAACAGAGCAACTGAAGTTGCCCCTGGACGAGGATCAAGGCCTAGAGTTCTTTGAACTGTTGATATTCTTTCTTTTATGCTATTTGAACATAACAGGGATGTTTTCATTTTCCTTTCTCAAGAGTAAAATAATGTTTTCAAGGCTTGATTTTCTGTGTATGTTTCTCGTTGAATCATTCGCATTTGAAATTAGCGATTGAAGATGGGCATTACTGTTTTTTATAGAATGGTTTGAGATTTTGCTTGTCTCAGGCTGTTTTCTACTGAAGATGGGCTAAGTTAGAATATGTGGCTGTGTTGCTGTTATTTATGCCATCATCATCACAAGCCAGAGAGTTGCGTCTTCACAGCGAAGTAGCAAGAATGAAGTTGTGCGGTTATTAGGCTTCAAGAAATCCTCTGTTCAATATGATCCAAATAATTTATATAGGTACAGGTTACAGGTATTGCTTGAAGTGAGCACATTTCTTACCAGCTTTCTTTAAGCTCGGCAGCACTTTTTTTTTAATCCACGTGAAATATAAAATTGTGTTGATTAGTGTTTTTAGATAAAAAAATATATATATGTATAAAATGAATAAAAATATATTTGATCGGAGTAAGGAAAACAAAATATATAAAATAAATTTGTTTCTACAATATTTTTAAAATATTATATTTTTTTATTTTAAAATAAAAATATAATAACTTGTATGTCTTATTTATTCATGGGTTAACAAAAATGAGCAAAAACTTTACTTGTTTTTATGGGTCTTTTTTTGTTTAGTGTATTCTCTCCCGCAATATCTACTAATTCAAAACTTAATTTGAAAACCATATCTCCCGCAATATCTACTAATTCAAAACTTAATTTGAAAACTACATCCCAACCTAGATATTTTCAGACTCATGATAACAAACAAATAATAAATATTTTTCCTTGTATAAATCCTATTTTAATGAAAACTTGTTGTGTCAATTTGCGTACACATCTTGCTTTTACTATCATATCATAAATTACTCTATGCATTACTTGGTGTAAAACAAATAGTGAATTTGTTTGTCTTTTGTTCAATTTTTTTATAACTCGATAAAAAATTTAATATGCCAATAATTTTTTTTATATTTCAGAATATACGGTTAACCAACATGTTAACTAATTGATTATGATAATTTGAATCAGATTTTGTAGTTTTTTTTTTCTATGGTATCTCAATGTGATATAAATGTGCAAGGATTGTCACTAGTCAATTTTTTGTTTATAAAAAGGCTAATAAAATTATTTATTTTAGCTTTTTTACCCTATATTGTAGGGTAAATCTTGAAAGAAATGATACCTCCCTCCAAGATATACATCTTTCTATAAAATTCTATATGTATAATGAGATTGAGTATAGAATTTTGTTCACTCACTTTAAATTAAGTATTCATTTCCCTTCTTTTCCTGCTAGGATTGTAAATCTTGTATTTTTCATATCCATGCAACTGAGTCATTGGGTTCCTGAAATAGTGTAAAAAAAATGTGTTTCAAATCATTGCTATTTGATTGAGACCTTCTCTAAAAAATATTAAGACATTTTAAATTATTTGTTGACACAAATAAAGTCAAGAAAAACCTATGAAATTATTCCACTATTGGACCTTGGATATAAAATAGTTCCAAATCGAATCTCTTTAAAAAGAAGTTCTTTTATTTTATTGTAGTTTATTTCATTCCCTTTACAAAACTTTTGTTAATGGGTTAGCGATAGACTTTATATGTTTCTAGCAATTCATATGGCATCATCAAATGAAATAAGTCTTGGATAAGAATCTACAACACACTAAAACGCTCTTATTGACGATTCTTTCCTCTGACAACATCTAGGATTCTTCAAACAATGTAATATCTCACACTGGATAAAGTCTTCCCTCTCCTACTAAGATTACAAGATGTTTTCACGAATTATGGCCAACATTAAGTATATAATAGTGGTTTCAAATCTAGAGATTAATCATACTTTAACAACTTTATATAAGGCAGAGTTTGGTTTTCTAAGGGTGATAACGAAAAAGTTGATAGATAAGTCACCTTTATTACTACTTTATAGAACCGTACATGATATTTTCACCTCGTATGACTTCTCCTTCAATTCTTTCAAAGTCATTAGACCCTTTTCATCGGTCTAAAAGCTTTTTCCTCCATCCATTTAGTCACGTCTTCATGTTCCAATTGAACACTTTTTTTATTATTATTATTATTATTCTCAAAAGAGAAAATTCTTCTTTTTATCAAACATATATAATTCCAATCATGATCTTATAATAAGAATAAAAACAAGAGATCTTTTTCAATCAATCCATTTTCCCCTCATTCTTCGAGAATTAGAAAGATTTTTTTCAAGTTTGAATTTGTTTATTTGAAATATGAACTCTTTTTCATTTATTTATATTTATATTTATTATTTTCCCTCTCTTTTTTTTATTCCTTTTTGTCATACCTTAAGTCTCATAGGTTTGATATTGTAGAATCCGACTCACTATCTCATTGAGCGAAGGATATGAAATAAATCAGATTGATTTTTTGATCAAACGTACAATGTGAAATCTTTGTTTTTTCCTATTTTGCTACCCCTTATAACGTTTGAATCAATATAGAACCTTTTCTTTTTTTATTTGTATGAATCAATATTATTACATTCTAATTCTTTCCTCACACGTCCTAAAAAACATCTTAAATTGGATCCCAAATTGATGAGTTAGTGTGAATTTATTCATGCAATTATGCACTCTTCGAATAAGAATCCATTTTTCTGAAAGATTCTAGTATTTGTGCTTTAGTGGGTTTTTGAGATCCTTTTAATGACTTACATTTTTAATTAAGAACTTGATTAAATAAATTTAAAATTAAGGAATGAGATTGAGAGAGGAGATTTTAAACCTAATTTCAATCTAAAGTGCTAAAACAATGTCATTTCATTTAAATAAAATGACATCATTTTGGTAATTAATTAATAAAAATTAAAAAATGTTATCAATTTACGAGGCATTATGGATTGTCTTCAACTTCTCACAAGATAAACACACACCACCCTTACCTTCTGCAACAATACTATCTCCAAGCACGATTCTCACTGAATGGTTCCCAATGTAGCCACTCCAACATCGATCCAAAACCATTGACTCGACTAGCTTTTGATAGCCTGGTTTAAGAGTACTAATTGGTTTTGGCTTGGCATTAAGAGTTGTGGTTAATCCCAATAAGCTTAATGGTTGAGACTTGGCTCCAAATAGGAGCCAAGCCACCTCCCTCATGCCCTATAAATAAGGATGCTTCATGTTGACATAAAAAAAAAAAAAGACCAAAAAATGACATTCCTACCAGTTTGAATTTGTTGAAGACACTAGAATACTTCTCTCATTCTCTTTAAAAAGAAACCATTCTCCATTCCTGACACCAACAACAACTCATCTACATCTCAACTATTTGTTTCATCTTTTTTTTCAACCATGCCAGCCTCCACCTAAAGTCACCAAGGACGCTACTAGTAGCACTTCTCCTCTAGTTAGGCAAGGTCTCTACTTTCTCTTCCTTCATTTGTATCTTTTCTTCTTCTATTAAAACATTGCAGAATGTCAATTAATTCATATTCTACAAGCTTTTTATAGCTTGGTTATTGAGTTGGACCAGTGACCAAGTTATACGGGATGAACTCTTAGCCTAGCCTAGCTCATTCTTATAAAAAATAATTGGGCCTTTAACCGACCCAATCAGCTAGGCTAAGATTGCACCTTAAGCCTAATTAGTCTAGCTCTTTGGGCTAAGGATGATTTGACAAACACACCTTTATAATTTTCTCTTAGTTTTTTAATTTGTTTTTATTTTAATATCTAGTCAAATAAGCCCTTTTAAAAAGCTTAGAAAATTCTAAAAAAATTCAGGGATTATTTTAAAATTATTTATGGGTCCCTTGTATATTTTTTTTTTTAGCAATTTTACCCAATATAGGACTATAGACTTATACTGTAAGATATAAAACTAACATTAAAAAATACTTGATTTTTCTCTAAAAAAATCTCAATTTTTTTTTTTAAAAAGCTAAAAATCCTTTATTTCAAAATACAAAAATATATTTTGACTCTAAAATGGTTAGATTTTAACCTAATAAGATACAAATCTCATTACTGATGATGATTTTTCTTCAACTTTAGATAAACCAATAACTAGAAAATATAATAATATCTTAATTTATATCAGACAAATAAACAATATAACTTACCTTATATAAGATATACTAGGGGTGATACGTCTTTCTTATACACAACCAGTCTTTTTATCCAAACTCTAAGATCAATTATAGATTTTAATGACAAAAATATTAGATGACGACTCCATTTCTTTTTTCTAATAAAAAATAAGAATTTTTTGTTTCTTTTCCCATTACCGAATAGATTCCTAACCTAAAAATATGATCATCATACTATCATAAACATGTAACATTAAAAATGATAATGAAGTGTCATGAAAAGAGATTGAGGTTTCTAATCTCATGTCCACCTTTATATTCATTTTCAATGGGCTACATTTATATATTTTTTAGAATTAATTTTTATTAAGGTATACAAATTATATATATATATATATATATGTGTGTGTGTATGTATAATAAACAAACTAAATTAAGATAATTTTAGAAAAATAGCTGCATAAATTATTTTAGATATATATTTTAAAACTATATATGTAAAATCGAGTATACAATTATATCAAGTCGAGGGATACCAAGATTCTCTTTATGTTGGTATTTTTATTCATTTTTACATAAAAAATCTCTCCATATCTATTTTTACATGACTTTGATGGAGGCAGTTTCAATTCTCATCCCTGAACTCTAGCTGGCCTTGTCATGTCAGGGGGGAGATTGCAAATATGAGAGAAGCATCCTTGTCCAAGCACGCACACCCAGCTGCCCAGCACTCAGTGCCACGTCTCGCTTTCAAACAATCTCTACAGCCACCATTTACCTATAATCCAAGTGGCAGCCTAATCCTTACAAAAACAAGACAAAAATCTCCCACTCCACCACTTCACTCTTTCATAAGATTTAAATCCTTTTCAAGTTGATCAAAATATATTTTTCTTTTGTCTGGTTCTCGTTACATTTCGTGTTCAAGTTGCTGACAAAGATGGTTTCTTGAATATTCTACCAGGTAAAAATCGAGGGGAAAAAAAAAAGAAACCACCTTTACATTGACTCTGATATTTTGTTGCTAGTTATCATCATTCATGTTCACGGGCTTTTGTCGGTATGGTTTTTTTTTTAGGGGAATGTTAATTTTTGTAAAGATTTTTTTATGTATGTTCTTGTCTTACAAATAAGAATGTGGTGTAGGATTGATGATGAGTTCAGATTTTTTGTCAAGTTGGTTGGTTGTTTCTCTGGCAGATTCCAGCTTTCTCTCTGGATAATTTATTTTGGGCTACTACTACTACTACTATTTTTATTTAATTCAAATTTCTATTACTATAAATATGTCATGATTTGATCGAGTTTGATGGGTTTTCTTTATTTGACCTATGAAAATTTTTTAGCCAGTTACTTGTGTTTAAAATCTAATGCAACTGTTCATGTCTTCTTTATCAGATAGGTAAGGTGGGGGCCCTTTTCTTGGTGTCTTGAGGCTCCGATAAGTATTGCTTATTCTATAGTGCAATTGCGTCAATTGAGTGTGGGCTAGCGGTTTGTTTAATAGTAAGGAAGAGATGATAGAAGAGAAGAAGTTTCTCACAGTAGCACCATTTCAGTGTGCTTGGAGAAAAGATTTGAAATTTAGGGAAGCAGGAAGAGGCTGTGTGACTTTTGATGCTTTTGCTCACAATGATGTTACAGTGGTGTTTAGGGAGAATGTAGGAAGCCAACACTACCATTATAAGAGGGATAACAGTCCTCATTATACTGTGATTCTTGGGAGTCATAGGAATCGCCGATTGAAAATTGAGGTTGATGGCAAAACAGTTGTTGATGAGGAGGGAGTTGCGCTTTGCTGCTCTTCCACTTTTCAAAGTTATTGGATCTGTATTTATGATGGGTTGATTAGTGTTGGCAAAGGGAGATACCCTTTTCAGAATCTTGTGTTTCAGTGGTTAGATTCGAACCCAAACTGTAGTGTTCGGTATGTTGGTCTTAGCTGTTGGGATAAACATGTCGGGTATAGAAATGTCAACGTGTTGCCATTACCAAATAATCATATGTTGCTATGGAAGCAAGTTGACTCCGGAGAATATGAGGGGAAGGAAGAGGAGCTAGAAGGTGAACAGATGAGCTATGAGAAATGGGGACTTGAAAATTTTCTTGAGAGTTGGGAATTATCTGATGTATTGTTCATTGTTGGCAAGGACAGAAGACATGTCCCAGCTCATAAGGTTATCTTACAAGCATCTGGTAATTTTCCTTTGAGCTTGCCAAATGAAGATGTTATTCAGCTCCAGAACATATCATATCCAATTCTTCATGCACTTCTTCAATATATATACACTGGCCAGACACAGGTATCATCACCGCTCCACATTTCCAGATTTTATGCATCTTCATTGAGGATGATTCCGCCTTTTGTTTTATTGTCATGATCATTTCTTTTAAGAATGAATCTAGCTTACCGCATCACTTCTAGTTACTCTTGGGCTGTTTAATCTCACTGGTGTTCCCTCTTTGATATAGATTTCAGAGGCGCAACTTGGTTCTTTGCGGGCTCTGAGCTTACAATTTGAAGTGATGCCACTGGTGAGGCAGTGTGAGGAAACTGCAGAACGATTTAAACTGAATAAGAAGTTATTTGACTCTGGTAAGAGTGTGGAATTATCATATCCAAGCTTCCAGCCCCATTGCCGTATGGCCTTTCCTTCTCAACTACCTATGAATGTGAAAAGGCTTAAGCAGTTGCAGTCGACTGGAGACTATAGTGACATAAACATTTACATTGAGGGTCATGGTCTTGTTGCTCAACTTCACAAAGTCATTCTAAGTTTATGGAGTGTTCCATTTTCAAAGGTGAGCCATCTTCATCTAGCTTCTGTTGTGTCTCCATGTCCTCTGTATAGCATGTTTTGGAAATGTTTATGAAAGTGTATTTCATGGTAAAAGGGACTGATAATTCAGTAATACCTTATTAAATGAATTTGACCGGTGTGCACTGATATCCAAGAAATTATAGAGCTGTTGTAATATTTTTAAATAAAATGATGTAAGGATATTTCTGTAAAGGTCTTTTGATGATTTTAAACTATGATACATGTTTTCAACTTTTCAGCTCAATATTGGTTGGTGGTGGTATTTAATAATTATCTATCTGAAACATTTACATTTCATTGGTATTGACACTGGATGAGATAGTCTCTTAGTACACATAGAACAGAAACTTCATATGCTCCCAAGGCAAACCTTAAAAACATTTTACCTAGTGGCTGACCAAATATGTGATGGTCTATATATGCCATTTGTGTTCATTGCTACTGGGGTTTTATCCTGAATTTTTTTTATCAGTGCTTTGGTCTATTGATTTTCCAAATCAGATGGATTATTACTAAAGGAAATAGTTGCTTTGGCAGATGTTTACAAATGGAATGAGTGAGAGTAGCTCCTCGGAGGTT
Organism: Populus euphratica; assembly: GCF_000495115.2. Classification (NCBI taxonomy): domain Eukaryota; kingdom Viridiplantae; phylum Streptophyta; class Magnoliopsida; order Malpighiales; family Salicaceae; genus Populus; species Populus euphratica. The sequence continues at coordinate 594,561 of NW_011499901.1, forward strand.
TTCTTAAGCGATGTGTCACCTGAAGCCTTCAAGGTCATGCTTGAATTCTTGTATAGCGGAGTGCTAAGCCTGGAAGATTCTGTGGAATTTGGAACCTTGCTACTCCAGGTTCTTTTGTTAGCTGATCAATTTGGGGTCACTCACCTTTACCAAGAATGCTGCAAAACACTTTTAGAGTGTCTCTCTGAGGTAGCTAAGCCTTATATTACTAATAATTTAATCCAGAAAATTTTTGTAGAATCATATCTTTGTTTTGTTGTTACAGTATGCTTCTTGTTGACTAGAATTAAAAGAAGGAGAAGTGACTTGTGGTTTCGGGCTTCTGAAAACAAAAGAAGTGACCCCTTTATGACATTGAATTAAAAGATATTGATACCTTTCATGTCCATATTATATGCAGGGATGGAGTTCTCCTAGTGGAAGAAGGTCATACAACAAGTGTTTTCTATTATGCACAAGTTTAATGGACGATGAAGCAGACAGATTTGGGAATGTAGTTGGTTATTGCTGATGAAGCTAACTATTGAACTTTTGTTGCAGGACTCAGTATGTCCAATCCTTCAAGCGGTGTCATCAATTCCATCATGTAAACTCATTGAAGAAACATGCGAGAGGAAATTTGCTATGCACTTCGATTATTGTACCACCGCAAGCCTTGACTTCATCTTATTAGATGAGTCAAATTTTAGCAATATCATTCAGGTTGGTTCTCATTCTTCAAATTGACAGCTTTGAAATTGGGGGTTGATTAGAGGATTTATAGGCTGTGTCAATACAAGTGTGCTCTGCCAATAGAATCCAGGATTGAATGGTCCAAAAAATTAGGAAGAGCAAGCTCTTTGTATGTAGAATACTGTTTCCTTTTTGACAGTGGAGGTAGGTCCACGATATGGTAGTGGTTTGCTGCTATGTTGCTCATTAGTTGCAAAGGAATGAGTGGATTAGATAACTCAGTACATGGGATAAAAGAGGATTTTGGAGATGGAATTTCATAGTCGTGCTTTAGTTGTTTTAAATTTAAATGGACTGAGGATAACATGTGAAATACATTACTCTGATAAGTTCTTCCCTAAAAGCAATTTGTGATTGTTGGCAAATAATATAATCATAAACATTCTCTATAACAAAGGATGGGTTTTGCAGCATCAAGATCTAACTGTAACATCTGAAGAAAGAGTCCTCAACGCAATATTCATGTGGGGTATGAGAGCTAAAGAATTGTGTGGATGGGAGGAGGTATCTGAGCTACTTGCACTTTCAACTCCTGACTTCCTTTTCAAGGACAGGCTTCAATCCCTGGATGACTTCTTGCCATTTGTGCGATTTCCATTGATGCCACATGACTTGCTTAAGAAGGTAAGTAAGCTTTGAATATGGAAAGAACAACTAGCCAATCTATTGAGAATTGTGCCCTGAACTCCTGCTATCACGTTGCAGCTGGGGCAGAGCAACCTAGGCAGGCATGTTCCCATCTTTCACGATCTTGTAAGTTATCTTGTTTCAAAAGAGTTGAGATTTTTGAGAAAAAATGTTGCTTTTCATTTTCACCATCTAGATTTGACGCTTGCTAATGTCACAGGTGCGAGAAGGCATCAGTTATGTAGAATTCGAATCCCTAAGGCCTGGGAATGAACAAAAGTAAGTATAAGATGCTAGTTTCACTTTTCACGTTCATGTGTCTTGATCTTGGTTGTAAGATTGGCCTAGCCTTTTGATCCTTTTTTATCTTAACCTGTCCAATAGTGGAGATTGATATCTGTCCAAATTAATCCAAGTTATGCATGGAGGCAGCTGATTATTATTCATTGGCTCCACTAGAGTAGTAGAGGTTCTTAACTACTACCAAAATTCCCCAATTTAGCTCCTATGTTTGTATAATTTGGCGAATGAGCCACTGCCTAAAAAATAAAAAATCATCAATGGCCACATTTTTTTCAATTTAACCCAGTTGGAATGAGTTGTAAACTATATAGTCTGTTCTATAGGGTAAGTTTGTTATAGTTTGTTTATAATTTAGTCCCCATTGGGTTGGGTTGTGTTGATAAAATGTGATAAATATATGGTAAATGTGATTTTTTCCATAGGGGTTTGTTTGCCTAATAGACACAAACGCCAATAAATAAATAAATAAAACTGGGGGCTTGTCAAAGTGAAATGAGAGTGAAAATCTATTGAGTCATGTTACTAGCTTATGTAATTTCTATGTTAAAGTGGTTACTTTTTAATTCCATGCTTCTGAGGTGATGCTTTGTTGATGAGCGATGGCATAATAAAATGGTAGACAACTGTCTTATTTTTGTAGCCTAAGGTTTCAACATAGGCGATCTAGCTACAAGGAGCTTCAGTACATATCTGATGGTGACAGCAATGGAGTACTCTACTTTGCTGGTACATCTTACGGGGAACATCAGTGGATTAATCCCCTTTTGGCGAAGGTGAATTTTGTGTTTCTATATATATATTGTGGAAGTATCTATAGATAAACCAGTGAAATGTTGGGTTTCTTGAAATATATATATTTAGTGAAAATTATAAATTTAAAATTTTTTCAAGAGTCTTAAAGATTTTATTAGATAAATTTAAAATTGTTAAGGATTTATACGAAGATTATTTAAAGATTAAATGTTCTTTTTAACTTTAAATAATTATTGTAAGATTGATTTATTGTAAATTATAAGTCATTCAAATATCTGGTTTCTAATGATAATCTATATGAACCACCAGCGATAATTCCTCTAAATTTTTTTAGAAAAGAGAGATTGTTATACTTTAAAATACTAGTTCTTTTCTTTTGTGTTTTAAGTGTTTAGTTATTATAATTTACTCACCTTCACTTAATCACACCTTGGAGGAAATAAGAAATGTGATATTTTATTTATGAAAAAGCCTAAAAACTTAATAAATAGTAAAATATTAATTTATCCCTTCAATAATATCACATATATTATTTTAGGTTAATTTTAGAAAAACTTTCAATCAATTTCTTACTTAATTGTTTTAAGATTTAGAATTATAATCCCCTGTATTAATTACATTCTAGTCTTTAATTTTTAAAAAATTATTTACAATCAAGTTATACTTGATTAATCATTTCATTTTAATTTCTAACCAATAATTCTTATACGTGTGAAGTATTAGGTTTTCTAATAAGTTGGTTTAAATATATATTATAATTCTAAATAAAATAGGATTAAATAAATTAAACAATTTAATTTATTATCAATTTAACAATTAATTGATTTATATTTGAAAATCAAATATAATATCTAGCAACATGTCATGATCCCTCAAATATTAAAAAAGTTATAAGTGGTTTGACTTAACCTTTTTATAATCAGTTTTTTAGTATAATTATTTTTCTTTCATTAATAATGTTTTGATTTAGACATTATAACATATAATGTGTTTATTATGTTAAATCATGTTTGTTTTCAATACCATAATTATTGATTATTTGAATAAGATTTGAAACTCTTTTCAAATCTCATTTCACCTTATGTAAGGATTTACAATCAATATCGTCTGAAAACATGCGAAGTATTTTTTTAATTTACTTAGGATAATGAATCATCTCTCGATTACTCAAATACTTTTATATAATTTATGTTATACCTAATATCTGACAATTTGTTATCCTTGACAAGGACAATGTATATTACTCAAATATTTTTATATAATTTATGTTATACCTAACATCTGTCAATTTGTTATCCTTGACAAGGACAATGTATAGCAGAATCAAAACATAATATTCTTCATATAATATAACTTAATGACTTCAAGTTAAAAGATTACTTACACAACTGTCATGCAAGTTTTTTCATATACACAAGTGATCTTTTCATATGGAATTCTCACACGAATTAATTTAATATACGTGTCATCCGACAAACATTTACATATTAGTTTTAGATATTTATCATATATTAACTTATGAGAATAACTATTTTTTTAATAAAAAAAAAGATATAATATATATTAGTCATATTAACTCTAATTAATGTCCAGTTTTAATAAAGCATTAACTAAGAACATTTAAAAATAATGCTTTAATACAATAAAAAATTTTTAATTATAATAATTTTTTAATTTTTTAAGAAAAATATTTGTCTTGGGATTTTATCTTTACTTCTAAATTTATTAATTAAATATTTGATATATTAATAATATATTTGATGAATATTAATATTAAATAAATTTTTATTAATAAATTAAATATATTTACATAAACAAAATTACGTGTAATTATATACACTTACATGAAACATATTCAATAAACCGCTGCTTATCCTCTAACTGAATGCTCCAGAGAATCACGATCACTGCCAGCAGCCCCCCTTCGAGATACACTGACCCCAAGGCTTTAGTGTCACGAACTTACCAGGTTAGGATGAATGATATGTCCGCAACATATATTATGTATAGTGTGTTTCTTTGGTAATTGAGTTGCCTTTCGTGCATAAGGGAACGTGCTTTGCTGGGCCTCGTGTGGAAGGTGGACAAATACATGCATGGTGGATGATTGACATCGGCCAAGATCATCAGGTTTTTGTCCTCTACTCATTGCAACCTTTTCAAAATCCTCTTCTAACAAGCTATATTTCTGAAAATCTTAAAGCGAACAGAGGAAATATTGTAACAATCATGAAACAGTCAGCCTCCAACTTAGTTTTCGACCCGAGATCTAAGCCCCCTGCTCACTCCCCCTGCTGTGATTGATGCAGCTTATGTGCAACTACTACACTTTGAGACAAGATGGGTCAAGAGCCTTCATACGATATTGGAATTTGCAGGTACAAGTTCATTCATCCCCGTTCAGTTCTCCAAAAGGGTTACCCTATCTTAAATCATATTAAACAGATTAAATGCCAGTGATCCACCATTTTTACTTATTGCTTTCCAGGGTTCACTGGATGGGAAGACCTGGACAAACTTGAGAGTGCACGAGAACGATCAGACAATGTGCAAGGCTGGTCAGTTTGCATCGTGGCCCATAACCGGGCCACAAGCTCTACTTCCATTTAGATTCTTCAGGGTTCTTCTTACAGGTCCCACGACAGATGGCTCGAACCCGCACAATTTGTGCATTTGCTTCTTGGAACTCTATGGTTACTTCCACTAGTTTGATGATTATGGGATTGCACGCCTCCGTTTTTCGTGCTTCTTTTTATTTTTATGGTATTTATAAATGCTCCTTCCCGTCCAATAAAATGCATCCATCCATTGCTGTAACCAAACAAGAAGAGGGAAAAAAACTCATTACTGCACCTTTGTACAGTTCCTGCGTACCGATATTAAAATTTAAGTGCCTGCATACAGGAATAAGGGTGGGAACACAGCTGTATAGCCTGGCTTTACAGGTATGCTCCGTGACCTGGCCTGAATTGGATTTGTTTTAACATGGCAAGTCAATAATCCGGTTCGAGGTGAAATCTTGCGGAGTCGGCTCCACAATTTTTTTCAAGAAAAATTATTTAAATCGACATTGTACATCATCCAAGCAGTGCCAAAAGGATGAAAAGACAGGAAGAGGAGTTTTAAGCTCCCCGCATCTAGCAGTCAACTGTAGATATGCATTCAATTTTTCAACACAAGATCAAAATATATTTCTGAGGAGCAGATATTGATTTTTTATGCCAAAATGCTAGAACCAAAAAGATGACAGTGGATAAAAATAAGAACATAAGCATCTACAAGGCACAACACGCATTCGAGGAGACATGCTTTCCCCCATGATTGGCATATGAAGTTGACTGGTCATCATATCACTAGAAGAAACTATCCAATAACAAAATTGAACACATGCATAAAAGTAGAGATATGTCACTCATAATCCAGGGCTCATTTTTCATTATCTCAAAAGGCACTACGACCTTATACACCAAATTTGATTGAAGAACAGGGATCCTAACTACTCGCCGGTTACCTCCTGACAGGTGGTACAACACCCCTGCCAGGGGCTGCTCCACGACCAGTAGCTTGAGCCTGCAGGAAGAGTAGAACCGCTAGTTAGTCCTTACAAGCTGACCACAAATAAAAATAGTTGGAGGATCTGAAATACAAAGCTGTTGAAGTGTTTTGGGCTCAAAAGACTACAAAAGGAATTAAATTTAAGATATCGATGACAGCAAAATGCTTACTTTGGACCGCATGGCAACAGATCTTCCCCTGCCAACACCTAGCGATGCGCTCTTACCCTTCAAGCACATAAGAAATGGTTAATTAGAGATTGCCACAAAAATGACTCCTTCGATAAAAATGACTCATTCGATAGAATACAAGGGCTCGCAAAGTGGGAGATACCTTGATTCTAGCATCCAAACGCTTGAACATGGGTGCATTCTTTAGCATATCAGGTATGACCATGAATCTGTTTAAATTTCACATTATCATCAACCAATTACTGTCAATATGTGAAAATCCAACAAACTGTCTCAATAACTACATGAGCTTTACTGAGGATATTACTGGCTACCTGACTTTACTGCCACGAATGAAAACATGCTCAAGCTGTGAGACCTTCCCATCCTGTCACGTGGAAGACCAAAGTTAAAAACCAATGGAAACCCAGATACAATAGCCATAGCATCCAATCTCAAGAGATTTGCATCGGCGAGCACCAAAGAGACAACAATTCAAATGGATTAGCTTGATCGAAAATCAAAACATTGATTGCTACGGACAATATAAAAACCAAATGCCAGGCAATTAAAATCAGCTCTCTAAAATCTTTAAGCATTACCACATCTGCATCCATCCATCCATCTCAAAACTGAAAGTTTTCATTTAAATCTTTATAACTGATGAACTTCACTTTAAACTAAATTTATTTCACATTCCATTGCAGCAACAGCAACAGCAACAGCATTATTTAACATCACATCATAACCATTTCATCAATTTAAACAGTTAATAGCAAATACATTCCAAATTCATGGAGAGCATAGCGTGTCCATGCATGATTAAAAAATCATCCCACGTCATTACCTGTAAAAAGCACTTAAAAAAGCCGGCAAAGAAAACCTTCTCGATTTAGGCTTTCAAGGTCACAACTTCCTTCCCCTCTCCTCCGCAACAAAACATTAACATTGGTTAACAAATTTTCAAAATGCCCACGAAACTTTTCCCAATCTCACGCAATAGATCCCGGAGTTTCACAAAACAGTAAACGAAAAGGATTCGAACTCGTAATTTCACTCTACAGCCGCAAAACCTAAGGTTTCGTAAGCATGGATAAAAAATAAAATAAAAGAAGTGGTACCTTAGCAGTGTAAGTGATGCTCTCGAGCTGGCAATTCCAGTTATCCTCGCACTCTACCATGCTTCCTCTATAAAGCTCTCCGCTCTTCAGCTCCACCGTCACTATGTGACCGGAAGCCTCGTGTAGTAGCTTCACCGGAATCCCTAAGCTTCTGCTCATCGCTCCTCCTCTTCTTCTCTCTCTGTGCAAAACCCTAATTAACCCCAAGAGACAAGCAACCCAGTCCTTTCCCTGTTTAATCCTGCGTTGTATTTATAGCAAGTAAGGGTACATTTGCCATTATAGTGAACACAGGGACTCTTTCGTAATAACAGAGATTAAGTCCTGAGGTGGCGTGACTGCACCATCCCTTTTACGGTTCTTGACGTGGCTTGCTAAGAAGACTACATGTAAACAGCTGTAGTCATCATAAAAGCAAACGGCTGTAGAAGAAGGTCTCTCGGTCTTGAGAACCAGAGGTCGATATGAAGACTTTGATGATTAACTCTCTGCCATCCGATCATCGGACTCTTTTGCGGCAAATTGTGATTTCATGATATTTTCAGTGGTTAAAATCTTCGTAATGATTTATACCAGTTTTTTGTCTCTTTTACTTTTATTTGTACTAATGGATATATTTTTTAAAAATATAATATTTATTATATTAAAAATTTAAGATACCCTTCAGTCATCAAGTGTCATTATATAATCATATATGTCAAATAAATTAGAAACACGAATATTTCAATATAACTTGATGATTTAAAAATAACTCAGGTTTTCAATTAAATAATTTTAAAAGTAAAGAATTGACGTTGATATAGATAAAAGAAACCAATTGTGTAGTTTCTTTATTTTTTCTGAAAAATATAAAATATTTTTATTTTTTCATAATATATGTATTTTATTTAATAAAAACTAGGTTTGAACAAAAACTCTCATGAACATCCATCAACTTTTGCTTTTAGATAAAATTAGAGGGTGTGAAATTTCTATTAAGATAAATTTAGATGATCCAAAAACTTTCATTGTCTAAAAATATTAAATGATATTAATATTTTACTCGTAATTCAGTTTTCAATAAAATGTGTATTGGACAATGGTAAAATTACTTTGTTGTTTTTTAATTTTAAAAAAATGAAGTTTTTTAGGTAAGGATGTTTATGTTTTTTATATATATATCATAAAAATATTATTTTTGCCTTTGATCAATAAAATATAAACTTGTTGACCAAAGATTTTTTTAATTTTATATAAATTTTTAAACAATAAAAATATATATTTGCTCGTTGAGTCAAAAGGTTATTATATTGTTAGATAAAAATATTTTAAGATTTTTAAATTTTAATGTACAATTCAGTCACATCTTTAACATTGGAATGGATAAAACATAAACTTATCATTCGAAGGTATTTTGGTATTTTTTATAGTTGTTTGGATTTTTCACTACTTGAAACTATTAAAATGTGCTTGACAAGTCTTATCACGTGGATAATATTTAGGTAACGCATGTAACACCACCTGATAGATGCAACTAGTTTTCCATCGTCTTTCTAAATGTTTCATTATGTTCTCTTCTATCTAGAGTGGCGTGTGACAGCTGATGGTGATTAGATTGTTATCAATAGTTGTTTGATTTTTTCTTTTTATTTTTTCTTTTATGACAGGTAATGTGCATCCTTATCTTTTTTATTTTTTACTTTTTAATTTTATTCTTTATTCTTTTAATTTGTTAATTTGTTTTTTATTTATTTATAAATTTTATTATTATTTTTATTCTAATCATCAATTGCGATTTCTCACATATTTGATTTTTCATTGTAGTCCCTTTTTTATTGTTTCTAATTTTTTCCTTCACATTTTTTTTGAAGATTTTTTTTCTTTCATTTTCATTATTCAATTAAATTTTTTGTTGATTTGTTTTTTACAGTTTAACAATCACTCTTTTTATTTTTTTCTTTTATTAAAGCTATTTTTTAATTTAATTAAACCTTCAAATTGAAAATTTTATCTCTCTAGCTAATTTTTTTCTCACCCTCATTTTTTTTCAATCTTTTTGCATAGTTAATTGGTTTTTTTATATATATAATTTCATCTTCTGACATTTAATTTGTTGGGAATTCAATTTTATACGGTTTATTGTTCTGTATTATTTTTTTCAATACTAGTTTTGTGATTATTTTCAAGTTTTTTCTATGAATTTATCTCAGTTTTATGACCAATATCATAATTTTTGCTTTTGTTTTCAATGTAAGTTTTTATTGGTTGTTCAATTTTGTACCTATTTTATTTTTTAAAAGTATAATTCTAATTCATCTATATTTTTTTATTCAAATGAAATTTATTTTTAAATTATAATGTTAATGTATTCAACCTTGCATAATATTTTTTATGGTGTTAGTTTATTCAGTTAGTTTTATTTATATTTTATCTTTTAGATTATGAGTTTTTTATTCTGTATATTTGTCTTTTATTTATTTAAATAAACAAATTTAGTAAACACAATCGAATACGCATTTCATTTCATCTTATAAAATATTTTAAACTTACTTGCATTGATTTTTCAATTTACACTTTAAATTTTTTATATAATAAAATATCAAGACAACCTAAACAATTATTATTTTTTTTAAAAAATAATAATTGTCAACCATGGCTAGTTGTTACCTCTATTTCTTTCTTAATCCTGTTTATTTGCTGGAAAGTAGTTTTCTTTTAAAAAGTAAATTTTGGTAAAGTGAATTTCAGAAAAATAAATTATTTTATGATGTTTGATAATACAATGAAAAATAAGTTGGAAAATACTTTTTAATATTCGGTTGTGTTATGGGAAATGAGCTGAAAATAAATTATTAATATTTTGTTTTTCTCAAGTTTATTAAAATAACGAGGAATAAATCTTACAAATTAAAATTTTGAATGAGAATGAAATTAAAAAAAAAATTTCATAACTTATCTCAAATAAAATAAATAATAATCAAAATAATAGAGATCAAATCTAAAAAATAATAAAAAAGAAAGATGGAGAAATTAAAATAATAACAGTTAAAATTTCATAAATTATTTCAGATAAAATAAGTAACAATCAAAAGAATAAGAAAAAAATTTGATAGATAAAAGTTTTTAATAAAAAATAATAAGAAAAAAGAAAATAACAATTATAAAAATGAGGACTAAAGTTAATATAAAAATTAAATTTTAAGAGATAAAATTAAAAAATAAATATTAAAAATAAAATATATATAGCAACCAAAATTTTGAGGACCGAATTTGATATAATCAATAAATAATACGATATTTTTAAATTTTTTATAAGTTTCAAAAAATGTTTTTCATTTAAATTTTTCAAGAAAATATTTTTCTGAAAACCAAATTAATTTTTTTTAAGTGGAAAATATTTTCTGTTAATTAATTTTTTTAACAATAAATAACCACAAAATTTATTTATTTTTTTAAATTACTTTTTTTTTAAAAAAACACAACCTTAAAAGTGCAATTAATTTTTGAAAACTTTTTACGGTGGTTTCCAGGTTGGTGCTCCCTTTCTTCTTAACCGTCTCTAGCCCATCTAAAGTCGACCCAAAAGACGAAGCTTCAGCCCATATCGAACAAACCGGCCTCCAAACCCAAACCATCCCTCCGTTCCTCGATCACCACCACGACGGATTCGTATCGGAGGACTTTTTAGTTTTCTCCCTCTGTAAAATTTTGCGTCTTCTTCTAAATCTCAGCTCTGCTCCAAAATTAGGGCTTACAATCAAAACGAAAATGGAGAAAGAGAAGAAGAACAAATACAGCATAATAGTCCCAACGTACAACGAGCGTCTCAACATTGCACTCATCGTTTATCTCATCTTCAAACACCTCCGGTAATTCCACTCTCCAATTGTCCCTTTTTCTCTATCATAATGATTTGATGGCATCAAAGTTCACTGCTTTCGGAAAATTTCTGCTTCGAATTCTGCTTATTTTAGCATAGAAATGATTAAATTACTGTGATCATCTGTTAGTTGGAAGGTTAATTAATGTAATTTGTGTTGTCATGACTGGATTAGGGATGTTGATTTTGAAGTTATTATCGTGGATGATGGGAGTCCTGATGGTACTCAAGAAGTTGTTAAGCAGTTACAGCAAGTATATGGTGAAGATCGCATTGTAAGTGTATCATGGCGATCAAAAGTTGACTCTTTTAGACCTTTTCAACGGGGTTGATCAATCTTTCGTTTTTGGGTTTGCTTGAGATGATAGTGTGTAATTAATTATCTCTGACTGGTTTTGATGATGCAGTTGTTAAGACCTAGAGCGAAGAAGCTTGGACTAGGTAGGTAGCATTGTTGTTGTGTCTGATAAATATAATAAGAATTTGTTGTGTCTGATAAATATAATAAGAATCGAAAAAAACTGGTTCTTGATGTTTGTTTATGTTGCTAGGTACGGCTTACATTCATGGGTTGAAGCATGCATCTGGGAATTTTGTTGTCATCATGGATGCTGATCTATCTCACCATGTAAGTACTGCTCAATTGTTTTCACATGTTTAATATTTAGTTCTAACTTGTAACTTTTGAGTGATTGAAGCCTCTTGGTGGTGTCTATATTTATAGATGTCTACTAATAGATTTTTTTTCCCGGGATCTTCTGCATGTTGTTTTTGTATATCTTACTTGAAAATCCTGTCCTTTCCTGTAGAAATGAATGAAAAATTCAAACAGGAATGCATGATGGGCCATATGAGCTTTAGCTGCTTATTTAGCTTTTCCGAGCATGCTCATGATTGGAATTGGAAATGACAATAGTGGCTTGTTTTGTTAACCTGATCTGTGTGCTTTATATTTTGCAGCCAAAGTATCTGCCAAGCTTTATCAAGTAAGCAACCTTTTCCAACGTGCATGTATATGCGCTATACACTTATTTGCTCTTTTATTAGACCACAGGTGCCGATGTCCTAAAGTTTGCTGGCCTTTTCCCCATGATATGCCATTAGGAAACAGTTGGTGACTGGTGCATGCATAGTTACTGGGACCCGATATGTTAAGGGTGGAGGCGTACATGGGTGGAATCTAATGCGCAAGCTAACTAGTAGGGGAGCTAATGTTCTTGCTCAAACACTTCTGTGGCCTGGTGTATCTGATCTGACAGGATCTTTCAGGTATGAATTTTTGTATGGTTTTCATTCATTTAGTGCCTGACACTTGGTGATTTAGAACTGAAATTACTTCTTTCTTGAAGGCTTTATAAGAAATCAGTGTTTGAAGATATTATCAGTTCTGTGGTTAGCAAGGGATATGTCTTTCAAATGGAGATGATTGTTCGGGCTTCCAGAAAAGGCTACCATATCGAGGAGGTAGTGTTGTATTTCATGTTATTGTGGTTTATCATTAAAATCAATATACATGTACTGTTATTGTGTGCTTTGGTTCATTTCACGTCATACAGTATTGTGACTGTTCTTGCCAACTTTGACTGGCCTGAGTTTTGAGACTACGCTTTTCATGCATGTGTGGCTATGCATCTTGATATGCTTTCTTCATCTTGGTTGTGGCTTGAACAACTACATAGCCCAGGACATGCCAATAGTTTACCTTGTTCCATAAATGTTTCAATTCCCTATTCATTTAGTGTATACTATATTCTTGTCATCATGCCTGTTGGATAATAATATTTGTTGAATGGTAAAATTCCAATTGAATTCTGAATATTTAAAGATGTAGCTGGATAAACTCTAGATAATTCTGAAAGCTCTACAGTTTACAGCTTCTTTTAGTTGTATTGCTGCCTTTCTCTGTTAACAACCTCTATTGTGTGGTTATTTATCTCACCCAATTTCTCTTTCATGTATGGCTAAGTTGTTTGTGTTGAAATTTGTACTGTAGACTACTTGATACTATTGTCCGAAGATCCTTGATTTTGGTTTTGAATTTGGCTCAGGTCCCGATTACCTTCGTTGACAGAGTATTTGGGAGTTCAAAGCTAGGAGGATCTGAAATTGTTGAATATTTGAAAGGCCTTGCATATCTTCTAGTTACAACATAAGATACAACGCTGTTTACAAACACTATCAGTTTTGCACACCTTGTGCACTTCTGCACTTCCTGTTGCAATCTTAATAGCCATAATCATAGTAACACAATCAGTTTTGTACACCTCGTGTACTTCTGCACTTCTTATTGCAACAAATCTTAATAGCCATAATCATAGTTTTTTATACTTGCAAAAATCGTGATCCTTCTTAGTTTTGTAAAGATTTGTTGACTTCTTCCTCGTACTGTGATAGGTTTTGGATTCTAATTAGAATTATTATCACATTAACTCTTGTTTGATGATTTTTGTCAAAATTCAAGGCATAATAATCATCACCAGCATTGAACAGATATATTGGCATAATAATCATCACCAGCATTGAACAGATATATTGCAAGAATTTCAATGATTCTTCCCCTTTGATGCGTTCTCCGTCCATGGTCGCTAAAATCTCTTCCGACTACTGTAGTTATCCCCAAAATCCATGTCAGTCTTGAGAGCATTGAGCTAGGTGCTGCTGACATGTTGGAAAAATGAAAGCAGAAGCCAAGTAATATTAAATGAGACCGTTCTTTACAAATTATCCTCCTCTTGGACCATTTTAAATACTCATCAAGTTACGTTAATTTTTCACTAGGTGCCATGTAATATTAACAAGGACTCTAAATCTCTAAAAAAATCCTTGCCTCCAATCAAGTTTCTGGAGAGAGATGCAGCCAGCTGATAATAATCCTATCACCTCGAGCATCAAACGACAAAACAGAGATGCAAGAAAGCAACAAACATTTACTTGAAACAATAACAATACTCATAAGAGTATGATGTAAGATCCAGTTTCCCTTACAAAGCAAATTCCCAAAGAAGATTCAAAATCAATAAAACCATCTTTAAAACCCAATTCTAACATTCAGATTTTCCTAGCCTTCCGAGCAGTAACTTTCCTTTCACTTGCAAGCACAGATTTCTCGTACTTGTGAACAGGCAAAGGAGGCTTCTTGTTCTCCTTATTCATGCTCCTCAACATGTACCTTGGATTCTCATTTCTCTCCACATAGTAAGCAGCAGAAACAGATTTCCTCAAGTTCTCAAGCTTCTTCGAATCCCTCCTCTTTGAAGACTCGATAGTTACTCCAAGATTACAAGGAGTCTTCACCTCATACTGTCTGAATTACGAGTTGCGTAACTAAGATTCAAATTAGCTCTTTTTTTCCTGCCTCTCTCAAACAAAGGGCTAGAATTTGCACTCAAACTTCGACCAACTCCACCATTACTTGACTCCCCATTTCCAAATTCACCGCGAGTCATCTTCGCTAGAGCACGTAATTCCCAGGATATTGATTGGTATTCGGGGCGGAGATCAGATTCTTCCATGTCCCATTTCCGGTTTGGTCTCTGAGATTTAGCTAAAGAACCTGACAACCAAAAACTTTGTTAAAAACCTTCAAACCCCACAAACAACAACTGCAAACAAGAACTATAATAAACAACAAACCTACCAGGAGGAGTCTGTGAAGTGGTGGATTCAGATCGAATAGAACGGCGAGGACGCAGCCTGGTGGGCGATTTAGCAAGTGGAGGCTTGCCAACGGTTTTCATACTTGACATTTTCTTCAAAGAAAACTGTGTATGGAGAAAGAAGGTTAAAGAGATCACAGAAAATTAAATAAAGAGATGGAATATGGTTTACCTTTTGATCTGAAATGTGTAATGGGTTCTCTTTTCTGCTGTTTTTAGGGTTTTATTGAGAGGCAATGGACTGTGTGTTTGAATTGAGGCAGGGGAGCGGCTAAACGGTCAAATTCTTGAGCTGGCGGTTATGATTAGCAAGTATGATTTGATTAAGGCATGACAGTGATTTCTTTCCTTGACATGTTCGGATTTTGCATAAATATACTTTTATTATAGTAACTGTAACTGTCCCTTGATACCCTTTCGAAATTCTTAGCTGCAACTGCTCCACCCCCCAAACCATAAAAAAAAAGGGGAAAAAGGCTGAATAGGTTAACCTGTAGATTAGTTACTATTTATTTAAAAAAAAATTAAAATAAAACCTAGTTTCAGGTCAACATAGTTATTACTTCAATAAAGGACTCCAATGCTAGAATTTCTTGCTTTCTTTCTCCTTTTGAGAGTGATCTGATTTTTAATTTTCAGGTCAACATAATTATTACTTCCATATAGTTTCCGAATTCGACCAAGGTGTAGACACTGTCTGAATTACGAGTTGCGTAACTAAGATTCAAATTAGCTCTTTTTTTAAAAAAAAAAAAACTTAAAATGATGTTTTTAAAAACAGATTTTTTTCACTACTATACTATGAGTCAACGAATGACCAAGTAGATCCGATTTATCCTTTGTGTGGTCTGTCCACTTCCAATGGGAGCAAAGTGGAAATTATCAGAAGCATAGAAAAAGAGTGAGAACAACAGGTAGGAAAAAAAGACTCAACAATTATTGCAACACCAACATCTTATGACTCTTCTTCTTCATCAAACAAAATTTCTCAGCATATGATAAATATTCCCATGAAATGAAGAGAAAAACAGAAGAAAAAAATTGGAACTCCAAAAACCACGTCATCCATCACTGTTTTGTCAACAGCAGAAGAACACTGCTACTGAACTTCCACCTAGAGCACCATCTTACAAAAGCTCGACATTCAGTAAGAGAAAAGAGAGAAAGATCTTATCTTAACATTTACTTCTCAAGCCGTGGTCTAATTTTCTTCTGTGTGGCTATCATTTAAACTCAGAATTGGAGACTTGACTAGCTGAGAGTATAGCAGTCGTAGTTGGATCATACTTGAGTCAACCTGATATAAATCAGTTAGGTGCCAAATGTATTCTTATACTTGTCACATGTAGTAGCATGATCACAGATAGCTAGCTACCTGTATAAAAGGTCTCTAGCTAGCACGATCTTCAACAAGAATCCAGCTAAAGTGCTTGTATTGTCATGTTTTGAACTCTTAATAATGGAGATGTGGTCTGTTTACTTCTCAGTTCTGGTAATAATTTTGCTTGTAATAAGCACCACTCATTGGATCTATAGCTGGAGGAACCCAAAATACAATGGAAATCTACCTCCTGGCTCCATGGGCTTCCCATAGATTGGGGAGACCTTGCAGTTTCTCATTCCAAGCAAGTCACTAGACATCCCAAATTTTATCAAGAAGAGAATTAGAAAGGGAGCAGAAAATAGCCCTCTTGTTTTATTTATTTTTCACATTAATTAAGAATAATATCTATTTGTTCTGTTATTGCAGCTAGGATCCACTGTCTCGAACCAGCTTGGTGGGTAGGCCAGTGATTGTATCATCAGATGCTGATTACAACTATAACCTTCTTCAACAAGAAGGAAAATTGGTTGAAAGATGCTACATGGATTCCTTTGCCAAGCTTCTTCACCAAGATGCCACATCAGTTATTTCGAAACATGGTTCCATACACAAATACCCCAGGAACTTAGTCTTGGCTTATTTTGGCCCTGGGCCCCTCAAAGATAAGCTGCTGCCATAGTTAGAAACTGCTATAAGCCAAGCATTGCAGGATTGGTCTAAGCGACCAACTGTATAAGTGAAGAGAGCCAGTTCATCTGTAAATCAATTTTGAGCTTAAATTTCCAGTTACCTTTTGAATAACTCCTAAATTGTAGCTCTACATTGATGGAATGAAGCATCATAAGCGCTGCTGTTTTTTCATGCCTCGCAATAAGACTTGTAGCTACTATGACTGCCTCAACATCTTTTTCTCCATTTTTTCCCAAAAACTTGCAGATGAAATTTGATTTTACTGCAAAAGTATCGTTCAGTTATGAATCAGAAAAATCAGGGGAAAATATAGCTGAAAGTTTCACCTACTTCTTGCTAGGACTCATGTCAATCTCTTTGAATATTCCTGGCACAGCATTTCAGAGATGTTCAAAGGTAATTATTTTGGAAAACCATAGCTCTTTTTATTGGCTTCATTCAAGTCAGTTACTGTTTATGATTATATGCAGAACCAGAAGAGGGCTATAAAACCAATAACTGCTAGAAGAGGGACGGCGCCATCCAGAGATCCGCAAAGGAGATTTTCTTGATCAAATTGTGGAAGACATGCAAAAGGAAAATTTTTGGACAGATGAGTTTGCCATTTACATGATGTTTGGGCTGCTCCTTGCCAGCTTTGATACTATATCCTCCACACTTGCTTTAGCCATTTAATTTCTCACAGACTACCCTCCAGTGGTGCAGAAGCTGACGGTAAGTAAACTAAAAATTACTGAAAACTCTTGAAAACAAGTTGTTGATGAAGATTGATTCTGTACCTTCCCAAGTGGAGCACGAGAGAATCCTTGAGAGAAGAAAAGGTACAGATTCTGGACTTCCAGGAAAGAATATAAATCCATGACCCATACCCATCATGTAAGTCTTCACATCTTGGCTCTTTCTTCATCATCCTAACATATCTTTCTTTTCCTGATAAATTTATCACCTGACCATTTCTGATGAATTCAGGTTGTTAACGAATCACTCAGGTTGGCAAGTGTTGCTCCAGGAATGCTTAGAAGGGCCATAAAAGACATTCAAGTTGAAGGTGAATTCCAATCCCAGATCACCTTGGCTAGTCTAGATAGTTAGCAAATTAGTCCTGAACTAATTAAGCCAAACCTGCTTGCAGGATACACAATCCCTAAAGGCTGGACTATCATGGTTGTTCCAGCAGCTGTTCAATTAAATCCCAACACCTATAAAGATCCCCTTGCCTTTGATCCATCAAGATGGGATGTAAGTACGCACTTTTCCTTGTCTTGAATTGACCCCAAGTTGCCAATCATCATCTTGTTCCCTCTATTTCTCTTAAACTCTGCTAACTTATCATTTCTCAAAACATTCTAAAGAACACGGGAGCTATTGCAACTGCAAAGATCTTCATAGCTTTTGGAGGAGGCTTAAGGTCATGTGCTGGAGTAGAGTTCAGTAGGGTTTTAATGCCTGTATTCTTACATTTCTTAGTCTCCAAATAGAGGTACTTCTATTGCACATACACAATCATGCATGTTAAATGATATCGAAGATCAAGACTTAACTGTGGGAATCAAATGTTGATCAACTAGGTGGAGAAAAGTCAAGGGAAGAGACATGGTTAGATCTCCAGCTTTGGGATTCTGCAACGGTTTCCACATTCAGATTGAAGGAAAGCAAGGACGAATGCTTAATTTTGCTTCAGAATATAATGAAGAAGACATCATCAAAGACCAGAACATCAGAGAAGTTTGTCGTTCTTAATTACAGTTTGCCTTGCATGTTTCTTCTCCAATTTATGTTATAAAGTAATAGCCATGTACTTCTACAACTTAGCTTCGGTGATGGTTGAATCTGAAATAATTAAGTTCATGCTGTAACGTGACGGAGTCAGCCATGCTCTAAAGCAAATGTAAGGATCTCTTATGGTTTGTTGTTATTGGAAGCATTATCAATTTACAAAGTTAAGATCATTGTTAAGAAACTAAGAAATTGAACTACTCCGGTCACTGTTAGATTTCACTCATTTTCAGATATGTTGAGCACCCCACCTTACACTAAAACAGCAAGCTTGATTTGAGGGCATCATCTCTCATCCCCATCGGGGTTTAATTGCGCCGGGTGCTCCATCTCTTTCTACTCTCCCTTTCAGACCTTCTCTCTAGGAGTTATATTTTTGTCCACGTATGATAGTCTAAGGAGTCATTCTTTTTTCTATGAATAAAAATATCTTTTCCGTGCACTAGATGTGTTAGATGCGTATAAGTAATTATTATTTATGAAAAAAAAATCAAGGGCATTGATATCATAATTATTAAATTTAAGATAAGAATAGTGTCACAAGTTTAATATATTAGTTTATTTTTAAAATAAGATTAATAATTTTTTTTTATCAAACTTAATCTTAATCAATTAAATTATTAATTAGCTCGGATTTTCTCCTCAAGATCTCTCATTTGAATATTTTCTTTATAATTAAAAATAAAAATCTCGTATTAAAAAATAGGTGACTTTATATTCAATGCTTTGACTTCCAATAAACAGTACGAGCTAACAATTATCTTTAAAACACCTGATGTGCATAATTTAAATACATTAATTAGTTTTTTTCTATTCATTTTATAAAGAAAATAAATGAATATGCTTTTAAACTTTTTTTCTTATATTTATCTCATTTTTTCCTCTCATATCCCCATTTTAAATATTTTAATTTTATAAAAGCACTTGATAACCTAAAATAAAATACAAAAGACATCCAAAAAAACAGGCTATTTCATGGCTATGGCTAGTATTGGAACTTTATAGAAAACAGGAGGGCAATATTGAGAAACTCTACATATAGGGGCAGAAGGTGAACATTGTTGATTCTACAGGGACAGAATAAAATTTACTCCAGCAAATCCCTTAAAGAGGTCCCGTCTCTTGTTCAGACAACGCTTTATTATTTTCAGCTGCAACTTTCTTGGTGTCAATGGAGTAGAAACTAGTTAGTTCTTGCTGACATTAATTAATGTACGGATAGGATTTGGTGAAGATAAGAAACAGCAAAAAAAAGCAAGAAAGGAAGTGATAATTCTGGTGTCAGAAATGGAGGGCATGGTCAAATGCTCAGCTAACTACGTTCCTTTGACTCCAATCAGCTTTCTTGAACGCTCAGCGATTGTTTACAGAGACAGAAACTCTGTCATCGATGGTGATGTTAAGTACACCTGGAAGGAGACTCATGAGAGGTGTATCAGACTCGCTTCTGCTCTTGCCCATCTCGGGATTTCCCCTGGTGATGTGGTAACTACTACTCTCTCTCCCCCTCGTTTTAAAGCGTTTTTGTGTTGATTTGCCGAAAGTTATGATAATCTTTACCTTCTTCATCTCAAAATATTTGAGGGTTTTGATCGTTTGTTTTTGAAATGGATGAATTTGGCTTCTCGTTGAATTTCATGTTGATTTAGTGGAGTTAATGGCAAGATTTAGCAGTATTTGTTTGTCTATTTTGTGATTTGTTGTTGGCCACACAGTGTCGTGGTGCTTGTCAATGTCTATCACCTTACTAACAAAATGCTAGAGATCACAAAAGATTAGGAAAGAATATAGAACAGATTTTTTGTTTCAACATGGAATTTGACGAATGTTGAATAAAGAATTTTAGACGTATGTAGCGTACATTGCTTTTGAATGGACCACATAGGATTCCCTGTCTGGGTGCACTTGGATGCAAGAAGTTGCCACAATGTAAAGAGTCCAATTCTAGGTCCTCCCCCCACCAACCCCTCCCCGCTCTCTCTTTGGTGCTATTCTACTATGATTGCTAAATAGTGGACAAGAAGGTGGGTGGCTTTTGATTGAATGAATAGAGAAAGGACTTTGCTTTGTCTCCTCTTACTCCCTTTTCTTTTTAGAGAACTTTATCTCGTTGCTTTTAATCATACTGCTAGTCTTTGGCCTAAAATACAATATAAAAATTCACCACTTGATACTTAAATTATGGAAAAAATGGGATATTGTCTTGAAATAAATATACCGTCACAAATGGTAAAAAATGATGTGATTTCTGCAAAAGAAATTACACCACTTGCTCTTGTAAATTTGCTTCTTATTCTATCCGGGGTTTATTAATTTCTTCAATCCTTACATATTAATTGTAAATAATGTAACTTTTTGCTAAGCTTTAACTTCAAGTAATTTGAACAGGTTGCTGCGTTGGCCCCAAATATACCAGCAATGTATGAGCTACATTTTGGTGCTCCAATGGCGGGGGCAGTTTTGTGTACTCTTAATGTCCGCCATGATTCTTCAATGGTTTCTGTCTTGCTGAAACATTCGGAGGCTAAAGTTATTTTTGTAGACTACCAATTTCTCTCAATTGCTCAAGGAGCATTTGAGATTCTCCGGGAGACAAAAACCAAGCTGCCGCTTCTTGTCTTAATCTCTGAGTGTGGTCAGCCGGCTGCCATTTCCTGTCCTGGAATCTTGGAATATGAGAGTCTCTTGGCAACCGGAAAATTGAACTTTGAAGTTAGATGGCCGAAAGACGAATGGGATCCCATTTCGCTTAATTATACATCAGGCACTACATCAAGTCCAAAAGGTGTTATTTATAGCCATAGAGGAGCTTATCTTAATTCTTTCGCTGCTGTTCTTCTTAATGAGATGAGCTCAATGCCTGTATATCTGTGGTGTGTCCCCATGTTTCATTGCAATGGTTGGTGTCTTACTTGGGCAGTGGCTGCACAAGGTGGTACTAATGTTTGTCAGAGAAATGTCACTGCGAAAGATATATTTGAAAATATTGCTCAGCACAAGGTTACTCACTTGGGTGGTGCACCGACAGTTTTGAACATGATAATAAATGCATCAGCTGGAGATAGAAAGCCTCTTCCAGGAAAAGTGTCAGTCATGACAGGAGGTGCGCCCCCACCATCTCATGTGCTGTACAAGATGGAAGAATTAGGATTTCACGTGACTCACGCATATGGTTTGACAGAAACCTACGGTCCTGGTACAGTTTGCACATGGAAACCTGAATGGGCATCATTACCTCGAGAAAGTCAAGCAAAGATCAAGGCTCGTCAAGGGGTGCAGCATCTTGGGTTGGAGGAGCTTGATATAAAAGATCCCGTTACCATGAAGAGTGTACCGGCAGATGCAAAGACCATGGGTGAGGTTATGTTTAGAGGCAATACTGTGATGAATGGATATCTAAAAGATTTGAAAGCAACAAAAGATGCATTCAATGGTGGATGGTTTAGGAGTGGGGACTTAGGGGTGAAACATCCTGATGGTTACATAGAGCTAAAGGACCGATCGAAAGACATTATAATTTCAGGGGGTGAAAATATCAGCTCAATTGAGGTAGAGTCTGTACTCTTTAGTCATCCTGCAGTTCTGGAAGCAGCTATAGTAGGACGACCTGATGATCACTGGGGAGAAACACCTTGTGCATTTGTGAAGTTGAAGGATGGCTGTAATGCGAATTCTGAAGAACTTGTCAAGTTTTGTAGAGATCATTTGCCCCATTACATGGCACCTCGAACTGTTGTGTTTCAGGAATTGCCAAAGACTTCAACTGGAAAGGTACAAAAATTTGTCTTGAAGGAGAAGGCCAAGGCCATGGGAAGCATTTCAAAGGGAAACACTAGTAGACTGTAAATCAATGTTGATTGGAAGATAACAACCGCTTCCTGTTAATATATTGAATTGCATTGAACATGGTTTGTTGATTGATTGTGTTGTAATTTTGTCAATCTTCCTAAATTTTCTGCCTCCAAAATGAACAATTGATAAAGTGTACTGTTGGATGAGCACTATTTTACCCTTGTAGATTTCCACCCCTAAAATTTAAAATTGTCCAATGTTATCTTTCTAGTTTGCTATAGGATGACATGTATGGTGATGGTAGAGGGGAAAAAAAGAAGAAGGGAAAAGCAAGAAAAATAAAAATGTTAAAAAAAGTTAGGTTTTTGTTACTTATTTGTAGTAAAAGGGCAAAATTGAATTTGTCTGGGAAAGATGCATGAGGAACTATGCGAATGAGAGCTGCCAAAGATCGTGCGTTAGAGTTTTGCCGCAAATCTATTGCAACGATCAGCTGGGCAAGAACATGGTATTCCATTCAAGAAGGAAGAAGTGGCTTCTAGCTGAGCTATTTGCTCCTCCTTGTCAAGATGATGACAAATACCTATGCTGGCACAAGTAGATTATTCTAGTTAAGACAAGGTAGATGTTCTCGTGCTCAACTTGTAGCATCAGCATGTGCAGGCGCTTGTTCTCGAACGGTAGATCTCACTCTCGATTCTAGCTAGGTCCATTGTGGCTATATATCAAATTAGTCCGGACATCTTGTTAATCTAAAAAAATTATATACGTGAAATAATTATTTTATTTTAATAATTTAAATTGAAATAATTATTTTATTTTAATAATTTAAATTATTAGATGAGATTTTAAAATATAATTTATATTATTTTTTAATATACTTTTTTAAATTAAATTTTTTAAATTTAAAATTTATTTAAACTTATTTTATTTTATGCTTATTTTTTATTAAATAAATAAAAAATACTGATATTTAAACTTGTAACAATTTAATTATTAAGGTTTTAATACTATATAAAAAATTATTTTAATTCAATAATTTAAATAATTAAATATAATTTATATTATTTTTTACTAATATGATTTGTAACGAACCCCAAGTTATATTGTCGTAGATCTTGAACTGTTCCACAAAATAAAAAAATAACAACAAAATCCTTCTCATAAAAAAAATAAATCGATCAAATCTAACAGAAACAGAACGAAAATCTTTGCAGGACACTGCAGTGGGACGCCGTGAGTTGTAAATTTATTCAACCTTCTTTTGAGAAACACAGCATCTATAATTATCTCGAATTTGAGGAGATTTTATCAAGTTATTTATTAAACCCTGCCTAGCCGATAATTCAGCCCAAGGACCTTGTTATGGGCTGGCAGGTTGATCCATAGCTGTTGTGTTTTATTGTTTTTTCAATGATGAAACAATATTTTTTAATTTGTTTAAAAATTAAACTAGTTTTTGACTGGATTAATTAGGTTATAGGTTAACCTGTCATGTCAACTAGGTGACATGATCACTTCACTTCTGATTTAATTTAAGATTAGATTGGATCAAATTTTAGATCGACAGATCATTAAATTGACATGCAGTGTCATGCCATGCCGGGATTAATATTAATGGTGAAACTCCTGACTACTACATCATGGGATCTGATTGTCTGTGACCACATATCGCTGGATCTGCCGAGGTTAGTGTTGTATTTTTCTGACACACTTAAAACATCAAAAGAGACTGAAAAAACTGAGAAGTTGTAAGAACTCTTTCGATGTTCTAACAAAAGACAGAGCACTCTTTGATGCTGTGCCTGGAATTTAATTTAAGTTTCCTTGTTCGCAAACAACAGAGACGACTCGACCTAACTTATTATGCACACCTTATGAAAACAATGATGTGAAATCCAATAATTGCTAAGCTCTTTTGCCCTTGTAATCTTGTTACTTCATGATGCAGAAAGCTGCAAATGGCATTTTAATGAGTTAAAACCAAGAGTATCAGATGCTTCCAGTGCCATCAATCTAGTTAAAGAAAGAAGCAGCAGGAGCTTTCAAGTGATCTCAAGATACACGTACCCATGGAGTTTAAGCAAAATAATTGGATGGATATTCATATAATTAATGGATGTCCAAAGATATTTAATTAAGAATCTAATAACCAAATGATGCTCAAATGATTCTCTGTTCCAAGATCACTTCATAAGTTTCGTTACTAATGAATCTTTGAAAGCTTAGTAGATTTATTTATGAATTAAAAAAGCATACTTAATTTTTTTTTTTTAAAAAAAACATGTATGTGCTAACAAATAATTTGACAAAAAAATATTTTCCTTTTAAAATAATTGTTGAATCATGTTCAAATTTGATTGAAAAACTCTATACATCTCATTGAGGTTTCGGCTCACGGTAATTATTCAACCCTAAAAAATTCTTAAATTAATCTTGAAAAATGTTATTTAAGTTAATTTTTTTATTTTTAAATTTTAGTTTAATTTCAAATTTTATGTTGTTTTTCTCTATTTGAAATAGGGTTTTAATTTTCCTATCTTGTAAAGGTCTATTTTTAACCTATTTAAAAATTTATAGATTTTTTTAAAGAGACAAACTAGATTAGAAAAAATTATTTAGTTATAAAATATGAATTAGAGTTATCGTAATGAAATCTTTTTTGACAAAAACTGATTTTTTTTTTCTTATGCTTATGTCCTCTTGTATTGTTTTCTTTGGCATAAGATTTCAAAAATAATTTTTTTATACTATCAATTTAATAGAATAGTTGAACTCAAACAGAGTCAGACTCCTTGATGACGAGATCAACTCGAAGAGATTCTTTTCATAACAAATAGGTGGATTTGCCAGAGTTAGAGTTGAATTTTGTGACACACTTAAACATCAAAAGAGATTAAAAAAAAAAAAAAAAACAGAGCAAAGGACAGAGAGACAACCCTTTGATGCAGTCCCTGGAATTTAATATAAGTTTCCTTGTTCGCAAGCATCACAGATGTCTCCACCCCAACGTACGATGCCCACCTTGTGAAAGAAGATAATGTTTAAATCCAACAATTGATAAGCTCTTTTGCCCCTGTAATGTCGTTACTTTATGATCTTGAAGGCTGCAAATGGTGTTCTAACGAGTTCAAACAAAGAGCATCAGATGCCTGTGTTGCTATCAATCTAGTTTTTTTTTTTTTTAAAAAAAAGAAAAAAGTTGTTTTCAAGTGATCTCACTTGATATACACATTCATGTATAAAACATTTTATTTTGAAAAAAGAAAAAAAGTAGTTTAAAATGAAAATATTTTATTTTAAAAAATAAAGTTCATTTGTATATATATAAAAAAAACTATAGATGAAATAAAATAATAACTTAGAAAGCCAAACATAAACAGAATAATTTTTTTAAAAATTTTATCTAAAAAGGACAAGTAGACCTAGATTATTATACTAAAATAAACCTACAAAATCGAAAATAACCATAAAATCAATATCTAAAAAAAAACTAATATAAAATGATAAGATTATAAAATAAAATGAGGAAAAGAAAAAGATTTCAAACAATATTAACTTTTCAAACTCGTGACATGAGTTATTGGACTGAAAGAGCTATAAATAAAAAAAATACAAAACTAAATTCACAACAAATCAAATGTTGAAAGATGAAACCAATAAAAAAATCATTTGAACAAAAGGATCTAAGAAAAAAATTAAAATAATGATGGTGAAAATAAAAAAAAATAATTAGAGGGCAAACAAAAAATTTTAATTGGAAGGTTAAATTGAATTGAAAAATAACTTTAACAAAAGAAAAAATAAATCAAAAGAATTAAGGTCAAGTTAGAAAAAATAAAACAACATAAATTTTAATTGAAGGATAAAATTGAAAGCCAATAAAACTTTAACAAAAGGATCAAGAAAATAAATTAAAAATCAAAAGAATAAAGAAAAAATATAAAAATATAAGAAATTATAATTGAAGTACTAAATTAAAAACCGATAAAACTCTTATAAAAAGAATAATAAGAAAATAAAAAATCAAAAGAATGAAGACTCAAATAAAAAAATACAAAGAACTTTGACTGAATGATAAAATTGAAAACCAACAAAGCTTTAGCAAAAAGACCAAGAAAATAAATTAAAAATTAAAAAAATTAAACTTGAAATGAAAAAAAACATATGAGAAATTATAATAGAAAAACTAAATTGAGAAAACAATTTTTTTAGAAAGAATAAAAATAAAATAAGAAATCAAAAGAATGCAAACTAAAGTTAAAATAAAAGAACAAAAAAGATAATTGCACAATTTATTTATTAAAAAAAAGAGAATAAAAAAAAATAATGACTATCAGTAATAATTTAATTGCCATATATTATCATATGTTATATCATGAAAAAAATATATTATATGTTATATCATGAAAAAAAAAGAACATGATGGAACTTTCAAATACACAATAAAAAGTTATATTTGGATAATGAGTGATATCACACATGATGTCCAAACATCATGTATTTATTAGGGTACAATAAGCATACATTAATAATTTTTTAAAATAAAAAATAAATATAAAAAATGTCAAAACACTCGTATTCTGATAATTGCAAAAAATAAAATAAATAAAAACTTTGTGAAAGCATAAAGGTAACTCCTAATACAAAGTACAAACCCTTATCCAACACCCAATATTTTTATTTTGATCCCAGGGGTAACTGGACACTGACAGGAGAAGAATCTTGGATATGTCAGCTCTTTTGGGAGTTGCGTGTGCTTAGTTTGGAGTCATTTTGTCTCTTTTGGGAGTTGCGTGTGCTTAGTTTGGAGTCATTTTGTTCTTTCAAGTATAAAAACATGTTGAACCTTTGATAGATTTCTCAAACAACTTGAAAGGAAGCTAAAACCATTGAAAATGGAAGTGCAAATCATTTCCGAACAAAATGTAAGACCATCTTCTCCAACACCTCCACACCTGAGAAATTTCAAGCTGTCCCTTTTGGACCAGCTTATTCCAGTTCCATACGCACCGCTTCTCCTGTACTATCCGATGAATGACAATTCTGGTGCTAGCAATCTTGATGTTCACAGAAGACTAGGAGTGCTTAAAAAATCTCTATCAGAGACTTTGACTCACTTTTACCCACTTGCCGGAAAGATCAAAGATGAGCTTTCCATTGATTGCAATGATGAAGGAGCCTATTATGTGGAAGCACAAGTCAACTGCCATCTCAGTGAATTCCTTAGGCAGCCTGACCTCCTGTTAGCACATCAATTCTTTCCATGTGAACTCCTTCCGAAAGCAGTCACACATGTTGCTAATTTTCAAGTAAATGTTTTTGAATGTGGTGGTATTGCTATTGGCATATGCATATCGCACCTTATCCTAGATGGTGCTGCTTTGAGCACCTTTCTCAAGGCATGGTCTGCCACAGCCAAAGGCAGCAAGGAAGCAATTATATACCCCGAGTTCATACCCAGTTCTCTCTTCCCTGCAAATGATTTGTGGCTTAGAGACTCAGCAGTTGTTATGTTTGGTTCCTTGTTCAAAAAGGGCAAGGGCGTTACTAAAAGATTTGTGTTTGATGCCTCATCAATTTCCAGCCTCAGAGCCCAAGCAGCCAGCTTAGGAGTGAAATGCCCCACTCGCGTCGAGGTGGTCTCATCTTTCCTGTGGAAGTGCATCATGGCAGCCTCAGAAGAATGGCGAGGATCCCAAAGGCCTTCTTTACTAACCCACTTGGTGAATCTGCGAAGAAAAATGGAACCAAATTTGGGAGAGAATTCCATAGGAAATTTCCTATGGTTAGCAGCTGCAAAATGCATGAACAAGTCCAGGGTCGAATTAGACGACTTGGTTGGTGAGGTGAGGAAAGCAATATCAAAAATTGATGCTGACTTTGTTGGGCAGATAAAAGGTGATAAAAGCAATTCTCTGGCGGAGCAAACACTCAAAGAAATAGGTGAATTTGGCTCCAAGGATGGAGTAGACTACCTGGGTTTTTCTAGTTGGTGTAGATTTGGCTTCTATGATGCTGATTTTGGATGGGGCAAGCCTGTTTGGATTAGCAGTTTCGCCGTGTCAGGTTCACTTACCATGAACCTTATCATTTTGGCTGACACAAGGTGTGATGGCATAGAAGCTTTCGTGACCTTGGATGAAAAAGACATGACTATTTTAGAAGACAATCCAGAGCTCCTCAAATTTGCATCTTTGAACCCAAGTCCTTTGGACATCGATAAATCAGTGCAGTGTACATGAAAGCTATGGTATTGACAGCGACGCTGGCGACAATCTTTCTTAATTAAGCTGTGTCCCGTTACACAATTGTTGCTACCATTCCTACTGCGGCTTGTAACTCAACACGATTGCTCAGAACTAAATCATTTTTCGTTAAGATGGCTTTACCAAGGTAGGAGAACCTGGAAACTTCCATCCACCAGGTTTTGAAGTGTAAAAGCATCTAGAAGTAGGTTCTTGTAATGTCTCCACCAATTTCTTCTGCTTCCGTAAGCAGTACTGCTGCGTCATAAGCCAGTTTGTGACAAGAATTATATAAATTTGGAGTTTGTACTTGGATTGCAACGCCTTAAGGTAGTAAATTATGTTTCATCATTTGCTCACCACAGCACTTGCCAAGAACAAGTACATTATTTTAAGAGTTGTGCAGAGGTGGTGCTTCGGCGAGAATAGACTAGAGAAAGCGTAGCATCGATGTCCAAAGAGAAATCACTACAATATATTTGGTATTTACCGTGAAAAGGGTATCCCTTGATATTATTTAGGGACAAATGAGCATATACGCCCCCTCATGTTCAAACTTCCGCCAATAATCTTATTCAATCCCATGAATGACAACTTTAGTCCTAGCCACCTGATGTCCCACAAGACTGGAGCTGCTACAGATTTTATCCTCTTGGTGGAAAGATCAACGACGTCTCATTTTCCATTTACTGCAACGACAAAGGGTCCTATTATTTGGAAACCAGGGTTCTTGACTTCAATCTTGATGAATTCCTTGGCCAACCTGACCTCCTGGCAGTGTGTCAATTTCTTCCCTGTGAACTCATTGTGAAGGAATCAACTGCAGCAGTATACGTGACTAGTGTTCAAGAAAACGTCTTTGAGTGTTGTGTGGTGGCAATGCCTTTGGCATGTGTACATGTCACAAGGTCTGGATGGTGCTGCTTTGAGCTCGTTTCTGAAGGCATGGACTGCTACAGCCTGAGGCAGTAATGAAGCAACAGTGTACCCTGAGTTCATTGCTGGCTCCCTCTTCCCTGCAAATGATACAGGGCGTGGAGACTCATCGATTGTTATGTGGGGTTCTATGTACAAAAAGGGAAAGTGCATAACCAGGAGATTTATGTTTGATCCCTCAGCCATTGCCAACCTTAAGGCCCAAGTAGCCAGCTCAGAGATGGCACCACCCTTATCAGAGAATTCCATGGGATATCTCTTTTGGATAGCAGCTGCACGATATGTGGCTGAGTCCAAGCCTGGACTAAATGACTTGGTGACTGAAGTGAGGAATGAATTTCAGAAATTGATGATGATTTTCTAAAAAAAGGCAGTGAAGGCAGCTATGCGAACCGGCATGGCAGGTTAATTCAGGATGTCAATCAATCCAGATTTAAAAAATCAAAACTTGATTGGCTTGTCACGTCAGTCAATCAACCAATTAATTTTTTTTGAACTTTTTTAAATTAAAATTAACATGAAAATAGCTATTTCATAATCTAACATCTATATATATATATATATATATAAAGATCATGATAATTATATCGAGACCAAAAATTAAATTATCTCTATTAGTAATACTAATTAAATTTAGGTGACACTTAAACTTAAATTGATGAATTTATTGAATCTCTCTCCACTAGTTGAAGCCATTTTGGAAAATCTTAATTATGGTCTTTGATATAAGAGATATATTATAAAAATAAGATATTGCTATTTTAAATATAAAATTAGGATAAAAATAACAAAAACATCAAATTAATCAAAATTAACTAAAATAGAGCCCAAACACAATATCAATATCATTGTTATTTAACCTTATCTAGCTAAATGGTTCAATCCAAGACCGATTGACTCTTCTTATGCCTGTCAAGTAACAAAAAAAACAAAAATAATTTGATGTTAATCTTGTTTTTGGTAGCAGTTATCTCATATTTTAATTAAAATATAATTTTATCTTTTAAAAAAAATTATAAAAAACTTTTTATTTTTTTTAAAAATAATATATCTTATATTAGTTTGATTAATTTATAATTAAATTCATATTAAATTAACTCAAGTTGAAATTAATAATTATAAATATCATAATATTTATATAGTCCATTATCATGAAAAATCTAGATTAAAAAATCTCTCTTAGGCCATTATTATTGATAAAATTATTAAAATATATTTATGAGTATAGTTGCAATTATTTTTTAAAATATTGTTATTAAAAAATATATTAAAATAATAATTTTTATTTTTTTAAAATTATTTCTTATATTAATATATCAAAATAATTTAAAAATATTAATTTAAAATAAAAAATTATTTTTTAAAAATTATTTTTAAAATATAAAAACAAATATAACTGTATCATATCACAGTTATCATCTCCCTTTTTGGCCTGCAGCCCCCAAAAAAAACAAATTAAATGAAACACAAAGCAACACATAAATAATGAGGAAAAAAATATCCCTCCTCCTCAAACTTATGGCTTCTCTCCTCCCTCTCATCTTATTCTTCTTTTTCGCTTCTCCTTCACTTGTCAATGCTAAATCTAATTCCACTTTCACTTCCATAAATCGCGATCTCTACCATTCCAGGTAAATTCTAAATCAAAATGCACCCCCCCCAAAAAAAAAAAAAATTCTACTTACGAAATAGTATTTGAGTTTTCATTCTGATTCTTTTTTTTTTTTTTGCAGTGCTGATTTGTTAGAGCAAATAAAGTCACTGGTACACCGTCACCCAGATAAACTGACCGTAAGTTTTTGTTTTTGGTGATTTTTTTTTATTATTAATGTTGTTTTTAAGGTTGTAATGATGGGTTGCTGTTGTTTTTTTATAAAAAATTAATAATAGGTGGAGACGATTAAAACAGGAAACAAGGGTTATAGAGCAGAGATCACTGTAGTTACTTATTGCAGAAGTAGGAAAGAGACTGATGACAGGTCAAAGTTTCGGGTTCTTCTTGTAAGTTTTAGCCCTTTTTTTTATTTGTTTAATTTGTTGATTAGATATAAGGAATTCGATTTGGTGTGTAGTGGATTAGGTATTGCATACTGGTATTTTTGTGTGATTGGTAATTGCTGGTTTTGTTGACAGATGATTCTCTTGTCTTCCAGAGTTTCGGGCAACATGGGAGGGAGCTAATTACAACAGAACTTGCGTTTCAGATCTTGTCGGTTTTAAGCGAGGAACGGTTTCTACCTGATGTAGATGTTGCTTCTTTAAACAATACCCTAGACAAACTCATCGTAAAGGTAGCTTAAAATTTTTCGTGGGACATTAATTTCACTTGTAATTGAAGTATGTAACCTACTGGGGCAATATATGTATTACTGGTGTTTACGAGCTGATGTTTTGGAATACTTATTTTGAATGGCATGGCAGGTTGTGCCAATGGAAAACTTGAATGGACGGAAACTTGTTGAGGAAGGAGATCTTTGTGAGAGGAGAAATGGTAATGCAGTTTATTTTAAGGTTTAATTTGACTTTTTGGAGAAATTGTGGTGCTAAGTTTTCTTTTTGGCAGGTAGAGGGGTTGATCTCAACCGGAATTGGAGCGTTGATTGGGGCAAAAAGGAGAAGGTCTGTTCTGCTTATTAACTTCATACTCTTGGAATACTATTTTGCATAACATCATTACATGTTATGTGCTCATGATTTGCGATGATGTCCTCGGGCATTATGCTGAGGTGGACTCAAGTAGTACGTGCATTTAGTAAGTGAATTGAAATCTTTGTACGATGGGCAATAAATGAGCCTTTAGAATTATCAGTCAAGTCTTTATACTCGTATTTGTTGCTGAAGGATACGAATGTTATAATTCAGTTCAGTGGTGTGCTCCTATGTGATGTGGTTTCTTTGTCTCATATTCAAAAGTTCCCCCATTTACAGGACTATGATCCATATGAAGAAAATCCTGGAACTGGTCCTTTCAGTGAGCCTGAAACTCAAATAATGCGGAAACTTGCCTTAACGTTCGATCCTCACATATGGGTTAATGTGCATTCGGGAATGGAGGTGAGTGGTCCTAAGTTAATATCACTTATCAGTGATTGCTGAACTGATCCTAAGAATTGTTTTGTCAATTTTTTTCATTTTTTCTCTACCCTTAGTTCGGTTCTTTATAATGCGTTCTTTCCCTTTTCATTTAGGGTTGCATGATCTCTTATTTGTTTTTGTTGTTCAGGCATTATTTATGCCTTATGACCACAGGAATACAACCCCTGATGGTGTGCTATCAGAACGTATGAGGTCATTGCTTAGTAAACTGAACAATGTTCACTGCCACAAACATTGTATGATTGGCTCAGGAGGAGGCTCTGTTGGGTTTGTGTTACTTAAACTGCAAACCTGTTTCTATTCAGAAATTTCATAGTTCCATCCGTTCTTTCTAGAGAGACACCACACCCTCTATTTTAGTGTTTTGACAGTGGTTACTGATGACTGTCCATGAGCTTAATAATATACAATCAGTTCCCATTTCTGCAAAGCATGTTGTCACATGGACTTACCACTTAATCACAGTGCATTGCATACAAATGACACACGTAGACATGTTAATGGCTTTGTGATATGTCTTAAGTTTTTTTTTTTTTTCCTTTGGGCTGTCTTTAGGGACATGTAATTTTAGTAAATGTTGCCATTCCTGCATTGTCCAGGCTTCTGAATTATAGTTGGTTCATATGTATCATTCTAGTGTAAAACATCTGGGTACTTTGGCTGTTATAGCCTAATGTGCGCAGTGCTTCCAGGGCCTTTGTTGCCTGTTTCCACATATTATCAACTTGAAGGAAATATGATTTACCTTACAATGTTGAAAATTAGATGATCTTGTTGCTGGAGAGGGTTATTCAGCAGGTCTGGAGTGCTAGTTGAGACTTTGACATGTTTTTGCTTTAATGCTTTAATCTAGGTATCTTGCACATGGGACAGCAACAGATTTCATGTACGACATTGTAAAAGTGCCTATGGCTTTCACCTTCGAGGTCTGTGAAATATGAACACCTTTCATAAAGATGCTTTAAAGTTATAAGCTAGTCTTTCTGCCTAACCTTTGTTTCCTATGCTGTAACTGGCAGATATACGGAGATACCGCAGCTTCTTCAAAGGACTGCTTTAAAATGTTCAATCCTGTTGATCTTACTACCTTCAATGTAAACTGGATTTCTATTTTTTTTGCTTTACAGAAATAGCATTTGGTTGGTGATGGAAAAGAATCGAAATTTAACGATCATATTTTCAATTTGGGTACAGAGAGTTCTCAATGACTGGTCTTCTGCTTTTTTCACAATTTTCAAGTTGGGACCGCTCCAGCTAGATGGAAACCATTCGAAGGCCATGGCGTCTGGGGTGGACAAGTTTGTATCCATTGATGAATATCTTGATGGGTACTTAATGGAAAGGAGAAATAGATATGGTAAAAAGATGGAAGTGCTAGATGTTGGAATGCAGGAGATAAGAACGTATTTTAGGCTCTTCTTATTATCCTCTGTTTTGTTATTGTTCATGTTCTGTTCTAGAATTGCAAAGGGCAAGTCAAGTAGACCTATTGTCTCCGCCTTATCCATCTGACATTGTATCTTGAGGTATCTCATAGAAACATTTTTTTGCCCATGGTTCAACGTCAGTTCCTCAATGATTTGCCTCTGCATTGACGAATTCAAAGAGCTTCCACAGAGCATTGTTGATCACAATTTGCTAATATTCCTATAGTATTTAGTTTCCCTCGAAGAAACTATTCTCTGCTCTGGATCAGCAGCCTTGAACCTGATGTATATCAACAAGCTACAGGGGCAGCAGATGAGGAAACCATTCTCATATGAAAAAAATAATGGTTTTTATTTGGTCGAATCTTTGCACCATGGGAGGATGATGTTCAATTGAATAGCAGTACCTATATTTCCATTAGGATAAAAGAATGATTAGAACTGATGCAATTATAGAATACTACTCAGGAGCTGTGACAAGAATGTTAAGAACTGTACAGTTGGGAGGAGTTTTCCTCAAATCCTGTGTTTTGATATCAAGTAGATGACTCTTCTGGGTGCAGACAATCATTTGCTCCTGAAGCAGAAACCCTTTCCACATTTGCTCCTGAAGCAGAAACCCTTTCCACATTTGCTCCTGAAGCAGAAACCCTTTCCACATTTGCTCATCATTCCTGCAAAACCATCTCGTCTAGAGAATGAGAATATTTCGTGCAATGGAGGATAACATGTTAATCATGATAAAATGATGGCAGCACAAGGGACGCAGGCACAAACCTTGAACAGGGAAGCGAATTCGGATGTAATAACGATCTCGTATTTTGTATGGCTGGATAGCTTGGGCTTCTCAGCTACTATTCCAGTGTTTGCTTCATGTATTTCAGAGCAGAGCGTAACATTGCTCTGGCTTTCCTATCTGGGGTGCACCCAGACAAAATCATTTCTTCATACACAGATGGCACCTGAAACATGCAGGTCGATTATCTTCATATAGTACCACAAGGGTGATTGATAGGTATAAATTAGGTCTCAATGTAACGATACAGCTAGGGCATCGAAGATGTTTGTTAGACATAAACAGCAATCTCAGATGGCATACCCAACGATTGACCTTTCTTATATCCTATAATGCAAGCTCGAAATTAGTAAATGCAGTATAATGTTAAAGTGAACCACTTCAAAGGCTCTGTACTTCCAGCTCGGATACAGACATGGAGTATAAGCAAAAAAAAAAAGAAATGCAAACAGAAATGTGGCGTGACACACACCAAGCAATAATTATGCTGTTTCAAGTTAACAAAGTGGTTATAAACTATGCATCAGGTATTTGGTATGATGCTTCATTTCTAGGTAGAAGCAAAGAGAAATTATGCATTCATTTGATTATATTACTTTTAAGGCAGGTAAAGTATGATTGATAGTAAGAACTGAGACATCTATTTTTGATATATGTTGCTGCAAACAATTTATCAGCCCATGAAATATGCAAGGTCCAGCTTATCATGTCAGCAACACCTTAAAAAAAGGAGATCAACAGTTGTGGTGGATATACAATGGGCACAAAATGCAAAAGGGTGCAGTATCATTGTCCAAACATGTCACAAGAAAGAAAAGGCAGCACATCAAATTTTCCAAACATTGTCTGCGAGCACTCATACAGTATAATGAATATTATACCTTATCAAACTTCTCAACAAGAATCAGAGCTTTCATAAGTGTTGTATAAGTAACCACATCTGGCTTCAAATCCTGCAGTTAAGAGGACCACTGGACATTTTATACGAGGGCAAGACAATTGCAGTTTCAACAAGGAAAATAGATACTCTGTGAGTAACTATTAACTACAACTTACATTTTCCTTCATGTACTGCAGCACTACAAAAGCTTCAACATCCCTCCTATCCTTTCCAAATGCATTGATCAACGAATTGAGAGCTAAGAGACTAGGCTTTAGGCCATCATCCCTCATTGCCCAAAATGCACTTACAGCTTGCTCAGACAAACCCTGTGAGAAAATGAAATGGGAGATCATTAAGAGGACAGAACTGTAGATCCTATTCTATCAGAGTTCCCATTTGCAAGAAAAGGGTATAGAACGCATTCACTTGAACCTCCTTACTGTCTAATTTGTGCGTACCAATATCTGAGCTTGATCTTCTGAGTTTAGAAGCCACCAGTGAATTGAAGATAGTACAATTATAAAACAAGTGATAAATTGCACAACCTTCCCAATTGCATCAGAATTATGTGTTTTGGTAAGGTTGACAGTGTCATCTTACTAAACATTAAAATGATGAGTGTCAGTGATCTCAAGTGCACAGCAACTGTAATGTAGAAGTTCATCAGTAATTATCTAAAATATTAGTCATGTTCTCCTATGTCCTGCCCATACAGTGTGCATGAAAATGATAAGTCGGACATCCAGGCACATGATCATGGATATATAGTTTATTCCCGGTAAAGATCTTATATTTTGATGCACAAGTTTATTTGCATACCCACAGCGCAAATAGTCCATGTGGCCAAGACTGACTATAATATACCATCATCTGGCTATCAGTAACCATGTGAATTAAACATTTCGCAAGATCACATGAAAAAGTAATCATATAATGGAGTTGAAGCCAGTGACAAGGCTGTTAACATACCCTCTGTGCATAGGCATTTAGCAAAGCATTGTACATCGTAGAGGATGGTTTCAGTCCTGCAGCCTTCATATCATCCAAGCACTCAATTGCATCATCAAACCTACCTGATTTCCCGTAAATATCAATAAGGGTAGTATATGTCACGGCATTAGGCAATAAACCCTGACTCCGCATATTTGTCAACAAATTCTTCACATCGTCCCATCTCTCCTGATCCCCAAATGAATTAATCATAATGTTAAATGTAGTATTACAAGGCAAATAGCCTTTTTCCATCATTTCCTCAAACAACTCCTCCGCTCTATCATGCTTCCCTGCCTTACAATGACAGTCTATAAGTGTATTCCAAGTAATTGTGTCAGGCTCTATCCCTTCCGATAACATCCTATCAAATGTAGCCACAGCATGATCAAGACAATTGAACTTGCCAAAAGTATCAATCATAACATTATAAAATATCCTATCAGGACGCACCCCACTGTCCTCCATTTCCCTTAAAACCTGAAAAGTTTTCTGCCACTCCCCTTTATCCCGATAACTCGCCAAAATCCGACTGAAAACATATGCATTAGGCTGCACATTACTCGCTTCCATTTCCTTCAACACAATCCTCGCACTCTCCCATCTCTCCGCATTCCCATACGCATCAATCAACAAACTATAAGTCTGTTCATTTGGCAAAACACCACTCCTCTCCATCTCCAAAACAACAAACTCTGCATCTCTCAACAAACCCGCTTTCACATACCCTCTAAGAAGTGCATTATACGCCCTGGTCCTCGGTTGCAATCCATTATCTCTCATTTCTTCAAAAATTGCCTCCGCTTCCTCTGTCCTACCACAATTCCCCAAACCCCAAAT
This sequence comes from Populus euphratica, assembly GCF_000495115.2. Classification (NCBI taxonomy): domain Eukaryota; kingdom Viridiplantae; phylum Streptophyta; class Magnoliopsida; order Malpighiales; family Salicaceae; genus Populus; species Populus euphratica. Next base: position 632,135 of record NW_011499901.1, read on the forward strand.
CACTGTAACAAGCGTGGCAGTTTTCACACTCAATCCAATTCCTTGCACCACACCCAAAAACTCCAACGCTTTATCTAAATCCCCAGCTTTCGCAAACCCAACAATAATATCATTCCATAACTGCGCATCAACTTCAAGCTTATCAAGATCAAGTTCCCCGTAAATCTTTTGCAAAATCGAAGAATCTGCTCTGTTATTCTTCATTAATGACCTAATTATTAAACTATAATTAACCAAATCCGAAGGATGACCGTCCTCCCTCATTCTACATATCAAATTAAGCGCTTTTTCAATATCATTATTCCGTGCACACGCGCTAATCAAGGCATTATAAGTTAATGGAGTCAAATTTTGCTGTTGAGAAAGCGAAAACGCCTCGTATAGTTTCTCTGACTGACCAAGTGCGTGGATCAAAATAGAGTAGAGCAGCTCGTAAGAGAAACAGAGGTTATGCTTTTCAAGCCAAGAAACGACAGCGTAAGCGAGAGGAATAGATGAAGAGGAAGTACAAAGAGATTTTAATAGGGAGTGCCAGAGTGGACCAGGGACTACACGGTATGACTCGGCGAGTTGGACTTCGGTGGAGTCTAATGATGTAGGAGAGGCTGAGTCGGAGTCCGAGTCGGTGGAAGTGGAAATTTTGTTGGAGAGGTAATTGATGAGTGGAGTGAAGTCGTAACGGAGGCTTTGGAGAGGGAGAATGTCGTCGTCGTCGTCGTCGTCGTTGTAGTAGTCTTCGATGTCATTTTGTGAAGTTTCGTGATGTCGCTTTGAGTAAGGGAGGGAGGAGTCGGTGAGATTTGTGGCGGTGAGGGCAGTGGTGGTGGGAGTGGCGTAGAGTTGTGGTTGGAGGATAAGGTGGTGGTGGTGGAAGATTGGAGAAGTTATGGAAATTGAATGGAAACGATTTGGGACAGGTTGCGGGAACAGAAGCATTTTAGGTTTCTCTTTTCCGAGAGAGAGTGATGGAGAGGCTGAGGGTAGAGGTGGCTTAAGGGGAAGCGAGAGGTGCTGGTTTATCCGGTTTGGATATTTTATGCCTTTTGGTGGTGAAGAGGACGAAGGCAGATTTTCATTGTATGGCCCCTGAAGTTTTATAACTTTCTTAATTAATCCCTCAATTTTAGTTTTGGACATGACACCTTCATTTTCTAAATGGAAGATTGTAAGAGCCGCTGCAAATTGAAGCCATTGTTTCAATAACCGGACAAGCCTTACGGGTCAATATAGGACCTGGGCTGTCTAAGTTAAAAAAATAAAAATTATTTGACTCACTTGACTATTAAGTTTTTAATTTTAAAAAATAGATTAAAATAATATAATTCTAATTTTTTTAATTTTCTTTTTAAAAAATGACTCAATTTTTTTATAACTCAAGCCTGGTACTAGATGAGTTTTTAAATATATAATTGAAACATGGGAGTTCAAATTTCAAATCAATATAGTTTGTATTTTTTTTTGGTTAAATGAAAATGTTTGGATCAATTTATTTCAATCAATTTTATAAGATTTTAATGTTAATTATATAAATTTTTTATAGTTTTAAGATTTGTAATATTCAAATTAGTAATATTTTAAAAATAAATTCAAAAAGTAATCAGTTAAATTATATCTTTTAAAATTACAGACGCATTATTTTCTCGACTTTAACTAGAAATAGTATCTCCCCTAGTTTTGCAAAACCCTATACACAGAGACTGAAATAGGAGGAAAGGGTTTTTGTTGTCCTACTTCACAAAAATCCTCCATTAGCCATGGGAGGATCTAGAGCTTTATTTATCATTAAGAAAAAAACAAAAGAGATCTATATGGAATGGTAAAGCTCTGTATATTTTATTGATAAAAAAAAAAGGCCCATAAATTAGTTTTACATCATCACACTCACAACTCCTATAAAATCATAGTTTTAAAACCCGGCCCGGCCCGGCGGGTTGACCCTGGACCCGGCCGACCCGGGGCTGAAACTGGGCCGGATTGATGAAAAAATAAGGTAAACTATAACCCGGCGGGTTGACCCGGAAACCCGGACGACCCGGCAAAACCCGGTCAAAAACCCGGTGGTAACCCATTGACTTTTATTTATTTTTTATTAAAACGACGTCGTTTTGAATTTTTTTTAAAATAGAAATTGACCCGGCCGACCCGGTCAAAACCCGGAACCCGGGCCTTGGACCGGGTCGACCACCGGGCCGGGTTTAAAAACTATGTATAAAATAGTATCATATAGGATACTTTCTCAGCTAGAAAATCTGTAACCAAATTCCTAGAGACTTGGTCAAACCTACTACTGACCAGAGCTTTCAATAAATATAAATGAATATGAAATAAAACATTTAAATTTTAACACTCTTTTTTAAACTGAAATCTATATAAATCAGTTCAAAATAAATTCAACCCTTTGTAAATTTGTCATTTACAGCAGCACGTGAACAAACTCCGAATAGACCGTGCAGCTTCACAAATATAGTCAACTTGAGAGGCCTGTGTATCTGGAACTTGGTTTTTGCTCCGACAGTAAATCGATTTGATTGTTCCATCACTGTTGGGATCTTTTAAAAAATAATACCTCACATCAGTATGTTTGCTTCTTCCGCAGGGCACATGATTCTTGAAGAGTTTGATTTCTGAGTTGTTGTCACAAAAAAAAAATGTAGTATTTCCAACTTGCTTGAACCGTAGCTCTTCAAGAATTCTCCCCAGCCAGATAACCTGACAAGCACAAGCTGTTGCAGAAATAAATTCAGCTTCTGTAGTTGACAATATAACAAGTAGTTGCTTTTTAGAAGACCACGAAACGGCCTCTGTGCCCAACGTAAAAACATGTCCTTGCAAAATTCTTAGATATGGAGCAAGAGAAAAGGATGACTGTATACCAGCAGGCCAATACGCGAGGCTTCATATTAAGGAAGTACCTACTCTTGTTGCTTCAAAGTTATGTTTGCTTGCGAAGAGAGCACATGTGATAGCATCTGGCCTTTTTCAGCATGAATCCAAGATGTATGTTCTTCACTTTAGGTATTCTGTTGTTTAACCTGCTGTTTACAGTTTTCAGTTCTTCAGAAATCGTCTACATTACTTTAATTTCTCTCACAATATGTGTTTTTCAATGTTTTTCATCATTAAGAAGCATGATACCTGTGATGCTCCTATCAAAGCCAAAGAAGAACTAGTATTTCATGTTGGTTTTCGGCCATTTGTTGCTAGGTAATATCATTGGCCTACTGAAGTGTTGCAAGTTTGCCCTTCTGTGTGTCTAGATGCATGCCTTCTGCAATTTGATGCTGTTTGCTTTTCAGGCCTATATTCTCCACCGATGATTTGAATTCAGACAAGCACAAGATGGAGAGGTTCCTCCATGCAGGATGTTTCTCCGTTGCATCAATTTATGCTCTGATTTCCTTTCCTCCTCATCCATTGATGGTCGTCTTGAAGAGCACAGGAGGTGCTGCCCCTGCTGTTGCTTCTTTTGGTTCCTTAAGAGAAGTGCTGACCCAGACAGGATAATACTGAAGAAGAACGTATTAACTGGGGTACAAATTTCCTGAACTTCAGCTTGACACTGATGGTCTCTAAAAACCTCTTCCGTCTCCCTGCTCTCCTCGCCCTTGCTGCTGTTGCTTACACCAATTGCAAAATGAATAACAGCTAATGTTTTGTGAGAACCATTCCCCATCTCCCCAGATGAATGTTCTCTGTTTATTGAAATGCCTTTATATTCTTGATGCAGTTACCCTCAACGAACATCAAAATTGAAAGCCCTGTATGATACATTTTTTAATAGCCCAGCGGATGTAAGATGGTTTAAGGTGAGAGAATATCAATAGCAGATACCTTTTCTTATTATTATTTGCGAGAAACTAGTTCTCCATTAACCACGATAAAAATTTGTCACTGGTGCTTGCAGCCTGTGGAAGTGTACACGAAATGTGGTCACCATGGTCGGATTAAGGAACCTGTTGGCACACATGGTATGATTTTTTTTTCTATCTAGCCTAAACTTTGAAGGGATCGGATTCCATTTTCATCCAATGCAGGATTCCAGCATTAAGTTTTCTTATGTAGCAGGCATCTTATGTTCCATCAGATGATATAAATGATGTGGTATCTTTTAGTTTTTTGCTGGTAACTTTTGTGATTTATGCTCAGGGGCTATGAATTACACTTTCAATGGGATCCCTCAGCAGCATGACACTGTTTGCATGAGCTTGTATATACGTGCATATCCCAGAACACAGGTTCCCAATTCTTGATACTTGATCATGCAGTGGCTGTTTCTCCGTCATATAAACAACAACAGCTATGGTTGTTCGTGGGAATGAAGCTCCGGTTCAGATTGTCGATTCATTTTCTTGATTTCTGGGAAGCTACAAGCAGTTGAGTCACATGGATTCACTGCAACTTCCCCATCTGTATGCGCTCTGCCCTCGATTTATTTTTATATTTAATTTTTTATTAGTGTGACAGTGGAAAGCATACTTTTAGGTTTACCCAGATGTAGGCAGCAGGGATGAAAAGAAGTTGGGGAGGGGAGCGAAGCAGAGTATAGGAAAGAACACAAGCTTGTGTTCACTTATTTAATTAATTTATGCAAGATTTATCTGAGTTATCTTGTTGCATTTCTTCGATCTTCGATCTTTGATCTTTGATCCTCCATGTGAGGCTGCACTATTTCTTTTCATGTCCAGCAATTGAAAGGTTTTTCAAGATGCATAATGATATTGAAGTTATTGAGAATGATTTTGTTGACAATCTTATCATTCAACTTCCTTGAAAATGACTGCTTCTGACAAGCATCTTTAACTACATAAATTTAACTCAAAATCTGCAACTAGTATTTGATCAAAGGATTATCAATAATTTTAGAAATCCAATCTCCTGTGGCAAGTGAAAAGAATCGTACTGGCATTGAGCCTGATTCAAGATATGAACTCAACAGCAATATCTGTCATGTGATCAAATCCAATATGAAGATCACTATGCTCCTGCTGGGTCAACAAAAATCATAAGCACACCTATGCAACTGGTTAAACATTTTCTCCAGGTGGTAACTCTGCAAGCTTTGGAGGTGCACCAAGTACTCGCTCCATGTCAAAACGGACTTCAATGTTGCGAATGCTGTACCCAACCACCATCAACCAATAAAGCAGCTTTGCAAGCTCTGGTGCACTAGTCTCTGTTACAGATGTCTGCATTTGGAATCGAAGTCAAGAATGCATGGCTCTTTAAGTTTGCTCAGAAAAATCAAACGATTATTCAAGAAATACAGTGACATTATAATTGTTCAGAAGTATCTGCATCTAAAACTAATTACTTTCACCAGCCTTGTCCTGAAAGGTTCGATGCACTACAATTGCTCAAAAGATATCTAAGAATGGCAGAGAATTCATAAATGATATGGTCAATGCTTGCTTGATATCAAATAAAATCCAGGGAAGAAAATGCAACTACCAGATATTCAATGGGACACAATCTCTAATACGAATGGCTTTAAATTATCCCCTTTCTTCATGTAAATAACGTTTTGCCCTTTTTGAGAACAAGCAACTATCACAAAAACACAAATACATAAAACATTTATTTGCAAGGGTTGAAGAAATGCTTGACTATTCATCCAAATTGATTAGTTCATAATCAGATATAGAACCTTTAACCACTCAATCTACATAAACAATCTTTTTGAAAAGCGAGCATATTTTCTTTTTACTAATATGAATCCTATTCATAGCAGTAAATCAAGAAATTTGAGTCGGTTTTCAGGGAAACCTTCATTTGGTCGGGACCTGAAACAGCCAAAAGACGCTTGATGAACGTGTTCATTGCAAGAACAGCATCCTCTCCAGCACTGCTTGTCAAATCCTGCAAAATCATAAACAAGCAATTTGAAGTGAAAATGTGGAAATAATATCAAAGTTACTCCATACAGCCTGGCAATCTGGAAGTGGGAAGCAAGGTGGTTGCGGGAGTATATTTTCTATACACTTCTAGTCTTTCATTACTTTATGAAAGAAAAACATTCCAAAAGTAAAATTTTGAACCTTTCAAAAATGAAAAGGCAAAAACAAGTGTTGTTTAGATGGCATTCAAAGTAATGGGCACTGGTGTGCAAGAATAATAAACTATTCAACTAGCTTGGGTGCGGTGCATCTCGCCAAGCAGAAACCTGACAGTAACTGTTAGCTGCATTAATTGACCGAGGCACCAAGCCAGGATACATCAAAACACGAACACGGTAACTGTATTTACCTTCAAATTTAGGGGCTCAAGAGACTTGAGATATTCCAATAATTCATTCTGTCCATTTGCAGATTTTCTGCCAACTTGACTATTGAGTTCTTCAATCTCCGCTTCAAGTAACTCGATGTATTTTTTAGCATCAATTCTTTCAGGGCCGGAAACATTATTCCACCGAATAACTTCACCAGACACATTTTTCTGTGTACCAGGTGCATAGTCTGGCTCATCCTGAACAGTCATAACATCTGCTTATATACTGGGGAAAAAATTGATATTTTTTTGTCAAAACAAAGATAAAGTTATATGCCCCCTTAAGACAGAGATAATGTTAAACTTGTAGACCCATTAAACCTATAGCAGTGAATTGTATCTTCAGATTTCAACAAACCAATTACCTTCTTTTCTTCTTGTGCATCAGGAAGTGCAACCTGCTCCAAACTTTGTTGCAAATCCAACCGGTATTGTGCATTCTTGAACATATAGCCCGTCATCATAACACTATACATGAGCTGCGCAAGATTTTCAGCCACCTGAAACACAAAAAGCCCAAACCGACCTCTCTCAATACCAAAACGCCTGCAGTTTTCAACACTAAACCATGAATTTCCAAATGCGCAATCCCAGTCAAACACAATATACTCACAGTTGTAACTGTTACAGCGAAAAACTGCGGAGGCAGAGTCCCAATCATATTAGCCACTGTCTGTCTCATCGCATCAACAACCTAAAAAAATGACAAGGATGCTTCATATCCATATTTCCACTACAAGCAACGCTAGAGAAACTGAAGCAATGCCTAAGAGCCAACGAAATGATGCCAATAATAATATATATAAAAAAAAATGCAAAACCTGCTGGGGTGCTCGTTTTACAAAAAGCTCCATGAACTCAGGCTGAACATTTTTGACATATTCCAATAGAATTTCCCTCCTGGTCTTTGGCTGTTGATTTCAAAAAAGAAAACCCAAAGTTCCATTTCAGTCAGTTTCCACTAAAAAAGCAATTCGTGCAAGAACTACAGGAGATTGATAAAATTACCATAGTACCATTAGGCGGCTTGGCGTCACCAGAGTTATTGTTATTAGAAGAAGAGTCATTCTTGGAAGAATCGTAAGCCTTAACTCGAAAGCCAAACCTCCTTTCACTACAGTAGTTCCCCTTGTTTCCTGGAAAACAAACTGAAGAACATAGTCGAGATCGAGTCGAGAAAAGAACTGCTGAGCTGTTCGAAGAAGAAGATAATTTAGATACAAAGGAGCCCGTCACTGTCACCGAAACCATGGCCAAATCGGTGACTCAAACTCAGATACTTGTTTGCTGAAATGGCCTGTTCCTGAAGTGTTTTTTTATAGTTTTTCCATCGACGGAGGTAGAGAGTACAAGAGTTGAGGACGAGGAGGAGGACGGGAGTTTTCAATTTTCAGAGATGAGGCCTGAGGGTTTATTTAATGGGTAGAGGGGGAGAGCGGTTACACAACGGAAATGTGAGGTGGTTTGTAGGGGATTGGTGTGGTGGAGGGTCTGATGGTTGGTGATGCTTCAGGTGTTTTGTCTATTCTATTTGTAACCGCTAATTTGAGGACCTTATGACTTGGAAAGGTTATGGGAGGAGGTGGATAAATGAATCAGGACCCTTCTTTTGGACTAATTTATTAATCCAGGGCAGATAATCTCATTTTTATTTATTTGTTTTGGAGAAAAATAGTATTTTTTAAAATAATATTCAAAAACAAATTTAATTCTCGATATATATATATAAAATTTGGTATGATAAGCATTATAATATTAACTTTTTAATTCATATATATCAATGTCAGATACTAAATTATTTTTTTCTAGTGGGATGTTAAAAGAAATTATACATTAAGATTTTGTTAAATTATTTTTATATTCATGATTTTGCCTTTACACGATTTTATTCACTGCAAGCTAACCCTGAGAATTTTCCACGTGAAAGAAAAGGTACTAAACCTAAAATTGATCGGGGGATAGTGATTTACAATACGTTTGTTAGTATTTATCTATTATAGGATGCCTCCTAACATCAAGACAGTTTGGCCGAGTGGTCTAAGGCGCCAGATTTAGGCTCTGGTCCGAAAGGGCGTGGGTTCAAATCCCACAGCTGTCATTTGTTTTTTTCACTTTTTATTTTTATTTTTATTTTTTTTTAATTCACTTTTTATTTTTATTTTTTTTTATGTTAAGAATTAAGTCCGGCAAACCTGACAATCTTTCAAACCTGTTCGTGACGCCATTAGTTTTTTAAATTTATTTTTTATATTAATATATTAAAATTATTTAAAATGAAAAAATTATTTAAAAAAAAAAACATCACAAACACATCCTAAAAAAGTTTAATATTGTGACTCCACAAGAAAAAACTATTTGATTAGTTAAAGAGTTTTTATTTTTGTATTGAAGTTCACATGTAATAATGTTTTAAATTTTAATTTTATTAGAGTTAAAATAATTTAATTTTTATTTATTAATGTTTATTTTTTATTTATTTTACATGTAAAAATCTATATCACAATAATTTTAACAAAATATATATTTTTTAAACTTATATTTTTAAAATCATAGCTAAAAATATTTTTAAAAAACCTATTTCTCTAACAATACCGAGTTTGGATACCATTCCTCTGTAACTAATTAATTAAATCAATTATTGAAGGCTCAAGAATCAAAATAATTAATTAATGATATTATTAATTTTTTAGCTGACTCTTTTAGATTTTAAACTTTTGATTGTTTCGTCACAGAATTCGCTAGCCCTCTTGCTCTCCCGAGTCCTGACCATGGATGTTTTTGATTTTGTGGCTGTGATAATTATCGTGTGGTTATTTTTAAAAATATATTTTATTTTAAAAAATATTTTAATAATATATTTTATTTTAAAAAATAATTTTTAGATTGATACATTAAAATAATTTAAAAATATTAAAAATATATTAATTTAAAATAAAAAAATTCAATTTTTTTCAAAAATATTTTTGAAAAGTACTCCCTGAAAAAGCCATGCTGGTGCTGCCTGTTTGAAGAGAATGAGGATCCGTTGACAATAGAACTGGGGCTACAGATAAAGGGATTTGTTCTGAACGTTTACAGATCATACACCTTCTATGAATTTTTCAGGTTTTCAAGATTAACTGATCAATAAGCTTGGATATCAATCGAAACTAAGTTCTAGTTTTGTTTTTTTATGTTTTTTCTTTATATATAAATGCTAGCTTGGAGATCTGAATCTAATAGATTAAATATTCGAATATACTTTTTTTATTATTAAAACAATGCTTTAAATTTTCATATTAAATCATTAAACTAGTGGAAAATAATATTGTTATAAACGGAATAACCACAGCTTAAGTGGATGACACCAAAAACATCCATGGAGTAGAGTGACAAAATACACTCAACCCCCTAACCATTTCCTCGTAGCCTTTGCATGATCTTGGCGACTTGCTTCTTGGGTCGTTGGCGTGAGATGTGAGCCTTTCATGCCTTCTGGGTCTTCGGCATGAGGTATAAGCCTCTCAGCATTCCCACGTATGCAATTCGATTTTTTTCTTAATATATTTTTAAATAAAAAATACTTAAAATATAATTGTTAATATAATTTTAAATATGCTGTCAATAAAATAAACAAACAGTTATTTCCAGCTAAAACTTAACCATCGATGGCAGCAAACCAACAAATCCTCCACAGCTCACGTGCTGTGGACCTGTCAACTCCAGATGCTCACTGACCACCAGGCAGACTGGCAGTCACCATATTCTTTTCTGGCTTTGCCAATTGGATACAGCTTTAGCCCCGCTGGCATCCACGTGGAGTATACTAATTACAAGCTAAAAATAAATAAATTAAACTTCTCTGATTACGTTATTACCTCAACAAAATTAAAAAAAAAAAAAAAGCAAACGTCAAAAAATTCTTTAAAGCGTGATTAAGAATATGGTTATGATTATTTTTAAAAGTATTTTTTATTTAAAAGTATATTAAAATAATATTTTTTTTAAAATTATTTTTAATATAGCATATTAAAATAATTTAAGAAAAAAAAAATATTAATTTGAAAAATATTAATTTTTTAAAAAATATTTTTAAAATACAAATAAAGAGGTACCTACGGACAGTTAATAAAAATATATATAATGTAAGAGGCGATGGTTATATAATAGATTAATTTTTTCAATAATAAAATATACTTGTTATTAGACATGTCAAGTAAGCAATTTACACTTAACAAACAGAAAAATTTATATTATTTTGATGGCATCATTTGGATAAAAAAAAAAAAAAAGACACGTAAGAAACTTGAAAGATGACCAGCACAATGTATCGGTGTTTCTCTTCTCTCTTTTAAATTAACATGATTTATTCTTATAAACCCTGGCTCCTGTTTCAGGAAATGCTGGAGTCCTAGCAAGCAGATCCGCTTTCGCTCTTCCTCACTCTACACTCCATTTTTCAGAGAGGGAAAAAAATCACTTCTGTAATAATGGCGTTTCACCGGCGGCGCAACCACGATTACAACCGTTTCTGGTCTATTCTTCCTCTAATATTCTCTATTTCCGGAGCTCTTCTCATTCTCTTGGCCCTCCTCTCATTTCTCGCTCCTACTCCGATTGATTCTAATAATCCCCAACATACGAGCTCGGTATTGTATCGTACAGTATCGTTCATTTCTCTATGCGTAGACGCACGCGTATAAATATACGATTATGAACTTTTCTTACTTGTCTCCGTCTTCTTTTGTATCCAGCTGTACGCTAGGAATGGTGTTGTTGAAGATACGATTGGACAATCTGTTCTTCACATACCGGTTAGGGCTTTGCCTCTCTTTTTTTCATTATTAATGATGCCATTATTATTTTTTGCTTATTTTTTCTTTTTGTGTTTGGGTAATAGAAAAAAGGAAGGACTGATCGTGATATTTGGAGCTCGATAAATTCGTTATATTACTATGGATGCAGCAATGCTAGCATCAAGTTTGCAAGTAAGTGTCTTGAGCAGAGAATTTTTATTATTATTATTATTATTATTACAAAACAGCAATCTGAGCTTCTAGCATTGAATGAGTTGTTGCTCGTTTTTATTTGGGTTTTGTTGAATTGTAAAATGTGGCTTCTTTAAGAGTTTATTGCTTATTTGTAAATTTTTTATACTGAGGTTTTTAATTCATTTTGTAGATGCTGATGCTGTTACACAGCCCAATCGGTATTTGCTGATTGTTACTAGTGGAGGCTTAAATCAGCAAAGGACCGGGGTGAGTTTCGAGCTTATGTATTGTTTAATAGTTGATTATTTGAGGAAATAGATTTTTGTTTCTCTGTTTTGAGGTTTCAGTTTATGGGTTATCAGGGATGATCATGTAACTGAGGTTGTTTGAAAGTTTGCTGCCTCTTGCTTGTAAAACCTTTGAGATTATGGAAACAACTTCCTCCACATTAAAATAGTTCAAAGTGCTGCAAAATGCACAGACCAAGATCACTCAGTCACTTGGAGGCAATGTTTTGCACCAAATGTGCAAGACCCACATTTATAGCTGTTAGTTGTCTGTGAGCTACCAACTTTAAATGCATATAGTGTGTTTTACGAGGGTTGGCAGTGGATGGAATAAAAAAACTAGGCAGAAGTTTTTGGTGGACAGTAAAATTCCAGAGAATGACTCAAGGGATGAGAGAGATTGGGAGAATTGTAGAGGGTGATCAGAGAACTGTTAATAGTAGCTCTTACAAGATTGGCATTCCTTGAATCATCATAAACATGTTTGTGTGTTAATACAGAATTAGAGAAACAGTCTGAGTCGCTTATTCTCTGCAAGGCATTCATTTTAACTTAATACTGGCTGTAATATTGGGATCGAATGATGCTCTTACGCATGTTTTTTTTTTTTCTTTCTCTTTACTGACTTTCAGGTCATGTTTTCTTGTTGCTGCAGTGCATAATGATTATTTATCACGTGATTAATATTTTGCTGTCGGCATTGATGATTCACTGAACACTTTTGCAGATTATAGATGCTGTTGTTGCTGCTCGTATCTTGAATGCCACTCTTGTTGTTCCACGGCTTGACCAGAAGTCTTTTTGGAAAGATTCAAGGTTCGTTATTGAATGAGTATAACTGAAACCTTTTCTTGGAATCTTATTTGCAACTACTGGTAGGGATTTCTGTTGTAATATTATGACTTTTATGATACTTTGTCTATTGCAGTGATTTTTCAGAGATTTTTGATGTTGATTGGTATATTTCTTCTCTGTCAAAGGATGTCAAAATCATTAAATCTCTCCCTAAAAGGGGAGGGAAAACTTGGATTCCACGCAACATGCGTGTTCCAAGGAAGTGTAGTGAGAGATGTTATCAAAACCGTATCTTACCTGTTCTTTTGAAAAGGCATGTAAGTTCTCCTTTCTCTGCAACCTTCTTCTGATTGCTTTTATATTTTTCAATTTTTTACCATGCAATATTAAGTTGCAGAGTTCTTGTTTCTGTTTGTATCCTTGCTTCTCTGGTCTTGCAACTACACCAATATTTGTCAAATAAGTCATGTTTAATAGGTAATAACATCCTGGTTACTTGCCTTGAGAACCATTAGGCGTGGGATAAAAGTTGTGTTTGTTAAGTCATATGAATCATTATCAATTAAAGGGGATATACAAATACTCAAGTGTTGACTTAAACTATTTGGATATTATCAATTAAAGGGGATATTATCAAGTGTTGACTTAAACTATTTGGATATTATCAATTAAAGGGGATATACCAATACTCAAGTGTTGACTTAAACTATTTGGATATTATGGAGGAAGTTTAATAGCACAAAATTTGACAAAACCTTTCCTTGATCTAATTTTGAACTTAAAAATATTTTTGTTTTAAGTAGAATCTACTCATGAGACTCCATATGGATCTGTTACTTTTTCTGTGCTATGTTGATTGGGATGCATACCTTTATTTTATGCACTCTGTTTCCTGGCAATTTTTTGGTTTATTTTAAGAATGACTTGACTTCCTGGACTTAATTTTATAACAGGCAATTCAGCTCACAAAGTTTGATTATAGAGTCGCAAATAGGTTGGATACCCAATTGCAAAAGTTGAGATGTAGAGTCAACTACCATGCTTTAAAGTTTACTGATCCTATTCTTCGAATGGGTGAGAAATTGTTCCATCGAATGAGGATGAAAAGCAAGCATTTCATTGCCTTGCATCTGAGGTATTCTAATTCATTTTCTGCTAAAACTGGCTGTATTTCTAAGTATTAACCTGCTATTTGAAGAGTTTCACCTATTGCCTGATAAGGGGAGCCAATGGACTCCATATATGATCCATATGAGCCCCACTAATGTGATCTATAGTTGTGGTAGAGAAACTATCATAACTGTACAGCTTAGCTTCAGCATTATGGTTTTCTCTGCATTACAATAAAATGATCTTTTCTCTTTCTATTTCCTGGGTTTATTTGTTAGCATGCATATTTTGACCTCATAGTTGAAACCATGCATCTGAATCTCATCACCTGAACTGATCAAAGGCTGCCACTTTTGTTTGTACTTGTTTTGTGGCCTGTGCATTTGTACCTACAGTCAGTAACTCCTGTGCTTGTTAGTGGTTACAGATTACTGCGTGAGACTTAAAATTACAAATGCAAAATCAAAACGCGTCAACCTTGTTTGCTCTATTTAAACAGTTAATAAAAACATGACTGTTTGAGAGGATTAATTAGATTTTAATGATCGGGTGACTGGCCTAAGACCAAGTGTGCTTTTGGCAGGCCTCGAAACCCAATTTCTGGATCATAGGTTGTGCATGCATAATGAGAAGGCTGTTTTTATTGGATTTATAATTCCAACTGATGAATTCCAAATTCAAGAAGCCTAAATTGGGACAAACTCAATTAGTTTTTCTCAAGCAGCCAAATTATTCTTGCTATAGGTTTGAGCCCGATATGCTGGCATTCTCTGGATGCTATTATGGTGGAGGTGACAAGGAAAGGAAGGAACTTGGTGCAATAAGGAAGAGGTGGAAAACTTTACATGTAAGGCTCAATTGATGTACCCTTCCACCACCAATTTAAAACAAATAATTACCCTACTTTCATCATCAGGATATTGACAACCTGAAGTTCAGTTTTCATTGAAATTACTTAATTCTGAAGCATTTGGAAATTTGATTTAGTGTTGAATCAAAACCTAAGTGAATTTTACTTCCCTGAGTGAATTATTTGGCTTCTGTTATGTGTGTTTGTACTTGGATCTGGAGCATCTAATGTGTTTATGAGTTTATCTTCATACATTTGCAGGTAAGTAACCCTGATAAGGAAAGGAGGCATGGAAAATGCCCGCTGACTCCAAGAGAAATTGGCCTTATGTTGAGAGCTCTGGGTTATAGCAGTGACATTCATATTTACGTGGCATCTGGAGAAGTGTATGGAGGGGAAGAGACATTGGCACCCCTAAAAGCACTCTTCCCAAACTTCTATACAAAAGAGACTTTAGCCAGCAAGGAGGAGCTGGAACCATTTTCTTCATTTTCTTCAAGAATGGCTGCACTTGACTTCATTGTTTGCGATGAAAGTGATGTATTTGTTGCCAACAACAATGGTAACATGGCTAGAATATTAGCTGGAAGAAGGTACTTTGACTTCTCCATCTCTTTTCTTCATTCTTCTTTGACTCTTTTTTTTTCCTGTTATTAGGGACTAATTTTTAAATTTCCTTAAATTGCAGGAGATATTTTGGACACAAACCTACCATTCGTCCAAATGCTAAAAAGCTATATAGATTGTTCTTGAACCAAACAACCATGTCATGGGAAGCATTCACCTCTAAAATGCGTACTTATCAGAGGGGCTTCATGGGGGAGCCAAAGGAGGTGAGGCCGGGTAGGGGAGAGTTTCATGAGAACCCACACACCTGCATTTGTGAAGATTCTGAAGCCAAAGCAAAGAAAGATTCAGGACCTGGAAAACATGGAAAGGGGTATGATGATGTATTAGGCGATGATGAGCCAGAATTGCCTGATCCTGATGATGATGGATACCAAGATGGCTCTCAAGAGAAAGAACAGTTCAATGGAACAGGTATGGATTATGATGGAATCACCAATGAAGACCCCGAGTTAGAAGAAATTCTTTCAGACTAGACAGTGCTACACTGGGTTCTTTGCTGTGCTTAAACAATTCTTTTGTTGAATGTTCAAAAGATCATGCTGCATATGCCCAACCTGCTGTTTATAAAACTGCCAGGGTTTAGATCCCTAAAAGCCGCCCCCCGGCCTCGGAACAACGCAACAATATCAAGACACAACACTGAGCTGTTTTAATGAGTTATGACTTAGGAACATCTCCCGTAAGGTGTGATCTTGAGTTCAACATCATATCTTTCACGAGCCTTCAGAGTTCAGCCTCTTTGCAGTGAAATTCAGGGAACGGGTGAAGACGTCGTCTAAGAAGGGTTCTGCCCTTCTCGGTTTTAGACTTCTGCTAGATTGATGGCTGTCTGTTTTGGTGTCTTAAGAGTGAGATTAGTGTCCCGCAAAGCTGTTCTCTTGCCAGAGGCTGTTAAGCAGCGACATGTGTGTGTACATTGCTGATTGGAATTTTCTTTTTATACATATTTTCTTTGGAGGCTAGTCATCATTGATAGTTGGAGAATTTGTTGTAAAAACTAGAATGTAGAAAATTTTGGTGCTCTTACCGTTCCTTAACCTAGGTGAATCTAGTTCACCATCTAATTGATTTATAAGAGTTTTACTGATTTTGGATGGTTCTGTTTTGTTTTCTATCAGAGCTCATCAATAGCAGCGCCTGTTTCCAAATGTATAGGGGATTGAGAATTACTTTCGGAATAGTTATTAGGCCCCTTTTTCTCGGATCAATTTACACGTCAATATCTTCTTCACAGCATTGCCAGGTTTTTATATATATATATATTCCCTTGTTCGTGTAAAAGTAAAGAAACCCATGAATAGATATCGTAAATTCATAACAACGAGACTAGGGCCATGGCCCTCATGCTCTCCCTCATCGAGGTCACTCGGAGCAAGCTAGCTTTCTCGCCTTCACTCGGGCATTTCTTAAACCCAACCACAAGTGGGCCTCATTGAGCCCACCCTTTCTAGACAAACGTCATTACTTAACGGGCCTGCAAGACCAACCGGGAGAAAACAGAAAGAAAAATCAACAGGTTGCATGAAGAAACGTAGGTAGCTCCTCTCTGCTCTCATCATCGCAAGCAAAAAAAATGCAAGGAGGATCAACAGGCATTGGCTACGGCCTCAAGTATCAGGTGGTCACCATTCCAAGACCCTAACTCACTCGCCATTTCTTCAAATCTAACCCTAATCTCGTTCAAAAAATTCAATGTCCTTCAGGCAAGGTGCATATCAGATGTGAAGGCAGACACGGATCACACCAGCTTCATCACTGGAACTCTCAGTCTCAGAGAAGAAAACGAGGTCAAAAATATTTCTGATTTTTTTTTTATTGTTGACTATTTTGCTGGATCTAATGAGTGAAAATGTAATGTGGAATAGGTGCACTTGCTTAGGTTATCTGCAGGCGGAACTGAATTGATATGCGAAGGATTGTTTTCGCACCCTGAAGAGATCTGGAATCTCTCTTCTTGTCCTTTTGATCAGCGTGTTTTCTCCACTGTTTTCTCCTCTGGTATAATCAATCACTTAGTTTTTTTCTAATTATGTTTAAACAATTCAATTAGAGCGTGATCGATGCATTACTGTGCGTATGTGAGCTGAATTAGTCTGGTTTGTTGGGATTTTTTGGATTGAAGGTGAGTCATTTGGAGCAGCAGTGTGGCAGATTCCTGAGTTATATGGGCAGTTAAATTCTCCGCAATTGGAAAGGATTGCGTCTCTTGATGGACATGTTGGAAAGCTTAATTGGTGAGTTTGAAGTGTTCATGTGATGTGTGTTTTATGATGTGGGGTTTTGAGTTTTGTTCTTAACTTGTGGATTTTTGGATCCTTACATGGTTTTGTTGTTTGTCGCAAATGCC
Organism: Populus euphratica; assembly: GCF_000495115.2. Taxonomy (NCBI): domain Eukaryota; kingdom Viridiplantae; phylum Streptophyta; class Magnoliopsida; order Malpighiales; family Salicaceae; genus Populus; species Populus euphratica. Next base: position 649,388 of record NW_011499901.1, read on the forward strand.
ATATGTGGGTGCCCAACAGTGTCCTGTGGTGGCCATCGGGAAGGAATGATAAGTTGATAAGCATTGATCAGGAAAATATCTTCTTGTGGAGTTTAGACTGTTCAAGACAAGCAGCCCAGGTAGAGGTTGTACTGGGATATTTTGTATGATTATGTTTTTCATATTTGTGTTTATGATATGGTATAGGTATTTATTTTATGCAATGTGAAAATGATGGAAATTGGTGTTTTGAAAGATACCATTATGCTGTTGTTTGGTGACAGTGGATAGGATAAACTAGTGAAGTATAACTGTGCAAGTCTGTGATAATTCACTATTGAATTCTTGTGCTGATACTTATTCAGATGTTACTGAAAAATCTAGGTGCAATCGAAAGAGTCGGCTGGTATGCTGCATTACTTATCTGGTGGAGCCTGGGATCCACATGACGTGAATGCTGTTGCAGCAACTTGTGAATCCTCAGTCCAGTTTTGGGATCTACGGGCGATGAAGTAAGATAGTTCTGCATATCTTTTTATTTTATTTTTTATTTAACTTATCTATTAATAATAGCCAGCATTCCAAGTCCTGAACTGGAGGGTTGTTACCTCTTTAACTTGTGTTTGACTTTAATACAGATGAATTAGTTTTAAAATTCTGTTTTTTATTATTAGTTTTATTATTATTTTGAGTATCAGCTTGTTGCCTACTAGTTTAGCTTTATGAACATTTCACTACATCAGTGGTTGAGAATCTGAATCTTTTTTTTTTACAAAATCTTGATTGGTGTTTTGGAACTACTAATTAGCTTATGTCTTACCATTAAGACAGATGCATGTCAATCATGTCTAACGGTATGGTTTATGTGTTTACAGGAAAACAAATTCAATTGAGCGCGGCCATGTTCGCAATGTAGACTATGACACCAGGAAGAAACATATACTTGTAAGTGCTATGCTGTAACTCTGTTTTCCTCTAGAAATGCATCTGTGAATCGATATATAATATCATATATCTGTAGCAGTGAAGAAATATACTTTTTTGGAGCAGTTGAAGGCATCAAATCATAAACTCTTATTCAGAAAGATTACTAGATAGATAGTTGGTGTTTCGTTGCGGGCCGGGAATAATATTCTATAATATAAAAAAGTGATACTTAAGCATTGTCAGTGTATTTTAAAGAAGAGAAAAAAATTCACCACTTGATATTATAAAAAGAAAATTTGAAAAAAAATAGGATTGCCAATCTCCAAGAATCAAAACATACAAGGATGAAATCTATAAAAAATCTAGTTAATAAAACGAAGTTTAAAAAACAAAAAACCAGTAAATCCAAGTGAGGTCGTCAAAACTTGCAAATAAAATCATATGAACATGATGATTCAATAAAAAAAACGGTGTATTGACTTGTGACTCAGGTGACCTAGGGCTTGGGACGAGTCGGGTTTCAAAAAAAATTTGATGAGAATTGATTTGATGTGGAACAATTAAAAATACAGATTGGATTGACCGGTAACATGATTAACCCATGACAAACCTAGTTAAAATTAGTTTGATTATTTTCATTTATTTTCTTTCTTTTAAAATAATGTTGTTTTTATTTTTTTAATAAAATAAAAGAATTTATATGAATTGGGTTAACATGAATCAACCCACTTGACATGTGACCTCATACTTGCCCTGTATCGACTCCTAGAAAATGAGAGGATGATTTACAATTTTGAATTAAATGGAAAAATCAAAAAGAAAAATACAATTAACATAAGAATCCAAAACAAAAAATAAAATTCAAGAGAACAAAAATCAATTTTGAAAAAATAAAAAAACCAAGATTATGGATCCAAGAATGATAGTGAAAACAAATTAAAGTTTGATAAAGGAATTAAAAATTAAAATTTGAAATCAAAGCATTGAAAGAATCAGAAGACGTGTTTTTCAGTTCAAATTCCAGCCACCACTACAATGGCCAAAAAATTGGGCCTATAGGTTTTTTTATCTAAAATAATTGTTTTTTAACTCATTTCAATCACAAAACGCTCTTAGAACACCAAAAAACTAACATGTTAACTCATTAAACCCAAAATACAGTCTAAACCACTGAATAAAACCGGAAAAAATAAAGCATCATTGAACTAGATCTGATTTTTATGCTACATTAAGGTTTATAACAATCACCATAAGACTTTTCTCACCTAGTGGAACTTGTTGACATCAATGTTAACTTATTTAGTGGTTAGAATTGTCACCAACAAAGAGCTTTCTTTTTCTTTGTTGGAATTTGACGACTGCTCTCTCTTCTTACATGAAAAAAGAATTGCAAAATAAGAAAAATAAAGTTTGTATCAAAAAATAGTTGTAAAAAATTAAAGAGATCGGTCACCTTATAGCATAAGCTATAAAAAGTTCGGGGACTAAAATATTCTTTATAAACAAATTTGAAAGCACACCTATATTATCTGTATTTCTCATTTTAGTCCCGTGTCTTTCAATTTAACCAACCCTTTTTCCAAAAAAAAACATATTATTGGGTCTAATTTTGATTCAAAAGAGCTCACTCGTGTAAAGAAAATATTTGAGGATGAAATTAAAAATTTTGAAAAAAATAACTACTCCAGTCCACGGTCATATGTGAAAAAATAAAGAGTGATTTTTATGCACCGAGAAAATGCCACGAGCTTTAGTTTTGTTGATATAATGACAGTCCTTCAGTTGTATAAATTTGGAGAAAACTACAATGGAGAGCATCAGGGCATTGGTCTTTCGGAAATGTGCTTCAAATGCAAAGAATAATTTTCCGTTATAAAGTTTATTCTATCGGGAAACTTCGTGAACTTCAGAATCTGTGAAAATAACCTTGTTAGATAATGTTGTTCTTTGGCAATAATACCATCATACCACTGCCCTTTGAGATCTATTGGCATTAATGAATTAATCGTTGCAGGTTACCGCAGAGGATGAATCTGGGATACACATTTGGGATCTTAGAATGCCCAAGGTTCCTATAAAAGAGCTTCGTGGACATTCACACTGGTAATCCATTTCTTGAATGATGCAGTTCTGATGAGCTATTCTGGCCATATGGTTGCATGTGTATTATATGTTCTTATTAAGTTAGATGTTTTCTATCGGCTCCTCCTCCAGAGTATAAAATTGTTAAACTTCAATTATTTATAGTTCTCTCACTGTGTTTCCAAATGTTGGCAGGGCATGGGCTGTCGCATGTAACCCTGAATATGATGGACTGATCCTGGTACTCTCTCTTGCTTTCTCTCTCATCCCCCACAAATACACACACACACCATCCTCTTCCATATTAGTCACTAATGATCACCTTTTATCTAAAAATGTCAAACACAATCGAGTCCAAAGGTGGAAAGTCAGCAAACTTTTCTAAGTTCATTGTTTGCATTGCCTGTAAGCTTGTGCTCTCTCAAATGGACAGCGCTTATAGAATACGGGAAGTATAAAAAACTGGTCACAAGTATCACTGTTTCTTGGCTGTTTATGTATCATCAGTTATATGCCTTAGAATAAGGCAGTGGGGGAGATACCCTTCCATTTGAAGTCATTCGTTGTCTGGATGGTGGTTACGATAAACAAGTTACGCTGTCCCTTCTAGCTATCCTATTTATTAACATTTTCCTGACCAAAGGTAAGTTATTGCAGAGTGGTGGTACAGACTCGACTGTCAATTTGTGGTACGCTTCTACGACAACCAGTGATGAGTTGACATCTGAAAGGTCATTTTTTCTTATCTGTTTACCAGATGCGTAACTCTTGACTTTGTCGTTCTTCTTTTTACTGATATCTCATCAATGTGTTTGTATTGAGCAGTGTGTTTAAATCACCGACTCAGGAACTTGATCCATTGCTGAACTCATTCAGTGACTATGACGACAGTGTATATGGTAACGAATGAAGCCATATGGTATCTTTAAACGTCAAATTTTAAAATCAACCTGACCAGTAACCTCTGATGATAGGGCTTGCTTGGAGTTCTGAGGAACCTTGGATTTTTGCATCTTTATCCTATGATGGGAGGGTAAGATCACTATTCCTTTACTGTAGCGATAAACATTAGAAGTGTTAGAATTGTACCACTGATGATTAGCCTCATGTTTTGCAAAAGGCATACATCTTCCAGGCCCAGGCCGCCAAGTAAATTATTGGTTTGATGCCTTTCATGCCTAGGCTATGATGGGCCGATGATTGTTATGTTGAATATCACAAAGCATTATTTCCCTTGCATTACTATCAGAAGTTTCAAGTTGAATTGCATTTACAGAGTCCATTTTCTTATGTTAAGGGTGTGAGGCATGTCTTGTCGGTTCTGGAAGCACGGTGCACTGGTTTTGTTCCAGAATCTGTGTCAAATTATCCACGTTGTGGATCCTTTGCTCCCACTACTACACACTATGGATTTTAGATTGCATTGGGAAACTCCTTTGACCTTTGTTCACAATCTAATTAATTAAATTGATTGTCATGTCTTGCAGGTTGTGGTAGAATCAATAAAGGCTTATCTCCCCAAAAAATGAATTCATCGCACATATGCCCTTTGTTAAACCATCTTCTGGCAGTTTCCACCAACACTAAATGTCAGGTAGGACTCCATTGAAAAAACAATTCTGCAATGAATTCTTATCATGTCAATGCAAGTTTCATTGTACTCTTAGATGCTGAAGAGCTTTTTTCGTTACATTTGACGCTATATTGACACCAAGCTTGTCCCGTGTATATTGTATACTAACTCTGCAAAATGCCCAAATTCTTTTTTATCAGGGGAATCCATGAGAACATGATTTGTTAATTTCACCTGATCGTATACTAATCCAGCGAAAATCATTTTCCTATATCATTTTTTGAAGAATCTCAACCATTGAGTTTGAGGAACCAGCCTTGAGGATCCAAAATCTATGGAGTGATGATTTCAGGGACAACCTTTTCTAAAACTGGTACTTGGGGGTGTTTTTAGATGCTCTTTTAAAATGTTTTTGGCTTGAGGAAAATTTAAATTAATTTTTTTTAGTGTTTTTTATGGTTTTAATGTGTTGATGTTAAAAAAATTATTTTGTTATATTTTTAAATGAAATTTTATTTAAAAAAAGTACTAACATAATTTGGATGAGATTAGAAACCATGGATTTTCAAATAAAATGTCATTCTGCGAATTAAGGGTTGGTCCAATACTAAACCACTTTGCTTTGCTCACGTCGTCGAATAGCCTGGTGGGTTCAAATTGAAACACCGAGTCCTTGATGGCAACTCTACCTCCAGGAGCTCTATTTCCAGCCTTCTACTTGATAGCGTGACACAAAATTACAAGTTTCAGCGGGTTCTTTTTTTAAAAAAATTAGTACAGTAAATTAAAAAATATAATAAATTAATGTAGGTTTAAAAAATATGGTGAAATAGCATTGCTTGATTATGTTACATTTTAAAATGGTGAATCTTAGTAAATATTGCACTTCTAAGCTGCAACATGCTACAACATGACCAAACTCTAATTTTTTATCTTAACTACTCAACTAATTAAATCTAGTTGCATTAATCAATTAACTGTTTATATAAAAACTATAATTTTATGAAATTTATTTTTAAAATATGTTTTAAACTCTAATTTGTTAATAAAAAAATATTTTCAATTAAAATCTTTAAAAGTTATTATTATATAGTTAGTAATTTTGAACAGTTAGATATGAGTTTGACATAACTAAATAAAAATTTATCTCAAACAAATTACATAGATAACATAACAAATATATTTATGAACTAGTGAAATAGGTTTAGACTTAAAAAAAGATCTGATCGAGCAAGGCTACAATAATAGCTCAAAATAACTATAACTTTTAATCCACCATTATTTGCATTTAAATTTTTACAAGAGTTTCAGAAAATTGTTTTTCTTGTAATAGCTATTGTGTAGCTACACAAATAGTTGGATTTTTAAATATAAAAAATGTCTCCAAGATCCCACGGTTTTAATAATTTTAAAATTTTTCTTATTATTTTTTAAATTAATTGACTAGTTAAGTCAGAAATAACACAATATAACCATTTAATAAATCTTGTGTTTTTGAAGCATAGTATAATAAAACTATAATATTTTACCAAATATATATTTATTCTTAAATTTTTTAAATTTATCGTGCTAATTACCTAATTTATTCGGTTTCAGCCTTGTATTGTTACAACGACTATTAAACAAGAGCCACGTGTAAAAAGGAGAAAGGAAGAAGGAATGGTAAAACACTAAAGTTAGAATTGTCTTCTGACGTGTATGATTTATCACAAGGTTGGTATCATGCTGAACTAATTTGAATTTTTTTTCTTTAAATTAGTATATTTTTAATATATTTTTTCGAGTAAAAAATATTTTAGAAAGCAATCGCAACCACACTCCCAAGTATGATTATTCAATATACAATTCTATAGTTTCAAGATTTTAAAAAAAATTAAAATAATATAGTTTTGGAAAAAATTAAATCAAATTAAATTTTAAATTTTAAATGGCTAACTTTTACTCCATTTAATTTGAAATAAAATATAAATTAACAAATCATCAAATTAATCATTAAATTAGGCTCGATTTAACATCTCAGGCCCAAATTGAACCCACACTCACCTCTCTTTTTTGAAATCCAATGTGTCTTAATTTGTGTTTGATATCTTAATATAATGTTATTTTTTAAAATATTTTTTATTTAAAAATATATTAAAATAATTTTTTTAATTTTTTTAATTTTAATATTAACATATTAAAATTATTACAACATAAAAAAATATTAATTTAATATTTTTTAAAATCAAATATATTTTTAACAACTAAAAGGCTGTTTAGTGTTGTAGCTGTGAGTGAGGTTCATCTGCAACCATGTTTATTACCGCTTGGTTAAAAAAAATAATAGTGATTTATACTGATAAAACCCACTAATTTTACAACTATATCGCAGGTTTTGTAGAAGCAGCATTTTGCTGCTTCTCGTGGGGGGAGGATTGCTGAACAGCGAAGCCATACTCTACTGTTTACGTGAACAAATGAAACATTCTTTCTTGTTTTGGTTGGACTGGGCATGATCCAAAGCTTAAAATATATTGAACCGGGTTTTACCCGGCTAAAAAAATAATTTTTTTTATTTTTAACTGTGTTTTATTAAAAAAACAGTGTTAAACATTATTCAACAACACTACATAAATTAGATAAAATTCACTTGATGATGTAGTATTTGCAGAATTTGATAGTAATCCAAATTTGTTTTCTGATTATATTTTACCTGATGTTGTTGCGCTCTTAAAAAATATGTAAAAATTATAATCTTTGTTGTATATATTTTACACGTAATGAAATTGTAGATAGTTTAATAAAATAATAAAAAATATTATTTATTTCATAATATAATAACAATAATTAAATCTATAATATTTAAATTAAAAAATATCAATATTAATTTATATTTTTAAAAATTATTTTATAACCTTAATTTCAAAAATATTTTTAACTAAATACATTAAAAATATTTTTTATTTAATTTTAATTAAATATATATTTTTTTAAATCAATCTTAACACTTTTTATAAAATAAATTGTTTTTAATCAAAACTGTAACAACTACATAATACCAAATACAGTCAGTAACAGCCACTCGGTCTCCGTAGTCAATCAAATGTCTCGCCTCCTCTTTTTAAATTCCGCGATATTCTCTCCTTTGCCCCTCCATTTTTTAATTTATTTTACCAAAATTCCAAGCTTCCACTCTATCCTTCTCTCTCTCCTTCCACAATAAACCACTCTCGCAGTCTCTTGGATGACATTTTCTAATTAATGGCTGTGAGTTCCAGTGGTTTTACGACTCACCCCGATTTCAAGCGCAGCCGACTCAGCAGTTCTCCTTTCCACGATAACAATAACGGACTTGAGTTGAGGAAGAAGAAGCGGAGACTGAGCCTGTTCCTTAACGGTAATGGAGTTCGGGTGAATCGAATCAGTAGTTGCTGTTGCTCTGACTCAGTGGTTCGCAGAGCATCCGGGTCGGGTAATAGCATTGATAAAACCGAGGAGAAACGCTCTCATAGAAGTCGTGTCCGAGCCATTACTGCATTGCCATTTCCCTCTCCTCAGTACGTACAACACCGTATTTACCCCCTTTCTTGATGATATTTCTTAGGTTTATTGATCAATTTCATTTTTTTTTAAATAAACTTTGGAGGTCTCGCTTCGGTACGAAACAAGAGAAGTTTTATTCGAGATGTACGCCGATAAATTCCGGCCCACGGTCGCGAGATACACCGCCGAAGAGAGGTAATTAGCGGTGATTGAGTTGGATTTTGCGTTAATTGTGTGTTTTGAGCAATGATTGGGTTAATGTAGATACTGGTATTGCGAATGAGAAAGATATGGGAATCAACTTGTTAAACGAGAAAGTGAATGAGAGTGGGATTAATGAGGATGGAAGTAGTTGGTTTCGAAAAAGTGGAGAGGATCTTGGCGAAAATGGTTATAGATGTAGGTGGAAGAAGATGGGTGGTCGATCACATGATACTTCTTCTCAATGGGAAGAAACGGTATAATCTTTTAATCTTTTAATTTTTAATTTTTAATTTTTGCTTGTTTGAGCATATGTTTTGATATTTTGCCCCATTTTCGTACTATCCATCCGATATGATTATAGCGCCAATATTGCAAAATTAAGTTCACTATTACTCACTCTGTTGTCGGCCCTCCCATGATCAATCCACCTGTCATTTGAATTGCACCATAGGAAAGGTTGTTGATTCAATGCTACTTAAAAAAAAAGAAAAATTACGAGGAACTTGCATCTTGGCTCTGCTCCTTTCCTTGTCCTCCAGTGTAGGAATGGTGATATAGGTTGTGCATTCCTGCTTTTTGAAATGTACAGCTCGATTTTCTGAGTCAATTGTCATATTTTTGTATTATTTTTAAATCTTTGTTATTTTGGGATTGATATTAACCTCAGTAGAGTATCATCCCAGGTGGATGCATTTAATTGGATTTATTGATCTCCTTGACAGTGGTGGGAGAAAGGCGACTGGACCGGATACAAAGAGCTAGGTATATTGCTTGTCTTATCATTGACATGATATGATGAGTAGTTTCAATTTTATTGGGTTGGAAATTTAATCATATTGAGGCTTTCACCCTCATTCGAGATGATCTTTCTCAGGTGTGGAGAAATCTGGAAGAAATGCTGAAGGGGACACGTGGTGGGAAAAATGGCAAGAGATGCTTCATCAAGATGAATGGAGGTTTAATTCCATCTTGTTTCCTATCTAAATAAGATTGAAAGTTTTGCCAAGAATGGTTGTCTTCAGTTAATCACGTGTGGAACTTTTCATTAATAAATCACCTGTCTTATTTTGTTACTGCAGTAATCTTGCAAGAATAGAGAGGAGTGCACAGAAACAAGCGAAGTTGGGCACTGAAAATGCTGGATGGTATGAGAAATGGTAAGCTAATATTCCGATACAGAGTCAATATGTTGAGTATGAGTTATTTTGGTCAAGCATGCAACTGAGCAGAACAACAAATCCATTTATTAACTGCACTTTAATTTTGGACTTAGGTGGGAAAAATATGATGCTAAAGGTTGGACTGAGAAAGGGGCAAATAAGCATGGAAGATTGAATGAGCAGTCATGGTGGGAGAAGTGGGGGGAGCATTACGATGGAAGAGGCTCCGTCACAAAATGGTTCTTGCATTCTCCATTTTATCTTTTCTTTGGACCCCAATCTATTTTTAGCCAGCTTGCTATTTTGGACTTTTTAATACCCAGTATCATCGGCCATTTAAAATTAATAATCCATTAGTATCATAAGAAAATAGTTTTTGAGATCAGTCATAAACAGTTGAAATTGTCTGTTATTCAGGCTGGACTGTTAGAGTAGATTTTTTTCTGGATTCTAGATGCTGAAGTATGGCGCAGTCAATGTAGGAAGGAGGGTTATCATAAAATATGTGCAAAACCTGAAGATATGAATTAATTGTTTCCTTAAAAAAAAAAAAAACATTTAGGTATTAGTCAGTATTTGAGTGATGATATAATAAAAGTACCTTGGAAAATATATGAAACGGAAGTGATCTAGAGTTTTCAATGGAACTTCCTTTCTTTGTACCACTCTGCTTTGGGAATAACAAAAGATTGCACCAAGTTTTATATCTCCACATGTTTCTCAATTAACTTCGTAATTGGAAGAGCTCGAAAATAGTTTCACCAAGTTTTATTTTTTTCTCTCCTCAGGACAGATAAATGGGCTGAGACTGAATTGGGAACCAAATGGGGAGACAAGTGGGAAGAAAAGTTCTTTGCTGGCATAGGTTCGCGGCATGGGGAGACATGGCATGTTTCTCCTAGTGGTGGAGGTATGTTTTTAATCATGTTATATGCTCCTCTATCCTAGCTTCCTGTAATTATTTATGTTGATTGTACTTTAGACTACTGCCTTTGTTTACTAGAAATGTACATCAAGTACATTCTTCATAGGGGTGCATAATTTTCTCAACATGCCTTCTCTTGTCCTCACTGATACGAGAATTGCTCAGTTTCATAAGATACTCTCATTACTCATACATTAAGGTGGATACTTGTCAACATTCACAGTTAGTTTGTTGCCTGTCAACATTTACAATCCAGGAAAGCAACCTTCTCTAGATATCCATTAGCATTTGTTGCTATCTTCTTTGTGATCGTCAGGTTATATATATGAAAGACTCTTAACTTGCTAGATTTTTTGAAACAAGGTCTAATTAGTTAGTGATTCCTACATTGAAGAGTATCTTTCCACTAGAGCTTCAAACTTGTTTTTTCTCACCATTCGCCTGGACATTAAGCAACTCAGTGCATCAGTGATGTACACTCGTAGAACAGGAGTCTGGTGTAACTTGCACGATCACTGAAATGTTCATGTTTGACTTTATTTGCTTAGTTCTTGGAGTCTAGTGTCACTTATTGTGTTTCATGTCCAGGCTGGTCAAGGACGTGGGGAGAGGAACATCTCGGGGACGGGTATGGAACTCAGTATGTATGAGTTTTTTTCTGTATGTGCTGTATTGGGAACTGCCAGTCTGATGTTTCTTTATGCCTACCAGGAAAGTTCACAAATATGGAAAAGGCACAGCAGGTGAAAGCTGGGATATTGTTGTGGACGAGGAAACCTATTATGAGTAAGAACGTGCTTTTCTTAGTCACTGAATTTGGCTAATCAAAAAGTACTTGTACTAAAGATGTAAATTTCTTTCTTGGAACTATTACGAATTGGATTAACTAGCAACTTTTTTGGTTTGGACAAAAGGGCTGAACCCCATTATGGATGGGCTGATGTCGTGGGTGGTTCAAGCCAGTTGCTATCAATCGAACCTCAGGAAAGGCCACCTGGTGTGTACCCGTATCTCGATTTTGGGCCGTCACCTCCACCTTCAGCTGATGAATCGCTGGACTTGCCTCCCCCTCCCTTGCAATGAAGACCTGATTTTTCAGGCTCCTCATTTTCTTGTAGGTGTTTCATATTTATCTCATTTAATTTCGATCGTATTGTTTGAAATGTCTCACGTAAGAGTAATTAGTGGTGTATGTCAATATATTCATTCTTTGGATGATAAAGGCATCCATTCAGGTTTTGTGCAGTTTCTAAATATTGGACAGTATATTATTTCCCCTGAAGGTAGGATGGGTGTAAGACGTTATTTTTAGTCTTTAGATGTTCTGAGTTAGAGCTCCATTTTTGGAAAAAACATGGTTGAGTCCCTTGAAATGAGTTGATTGTTTGCTTCTGCTGTTGTCTTTAGTAGGTGAAAATTTGAAATTTGAGTAGAAATGATTTATATTTTAACAAGAAAGCAAATTAAATTGTCATGAAAAACTATTGAAATAACTAAGTTACAAAGAAAAAAAATACAGGATTTATCAGGTTTTTAAAAAACAATTGAATTGTCATGGAAAACTAATAGAATAATTAAGTTACAAAAGAATATATAACTTTAAACAACATATATTAAAAAATAAACTATAGAGATTGATAGTTATTGTACTAAAATGTATGAATTCAATAGTAGTTTACTACAAAAACTTATAGTCGGTGTTCAAATTGGAATACAGTTGTTGAAATTGGCTAGATGGGTTGACTTAATAAACTATTGTGATTAAAGTCAAATTTTAATTTCAATTGACTAGGTCAAGTTTGAATAACTTAGGTTGTTTCACAACATGATTGACTTAATCAAGTCATGTGCTTGATAATGATAAAGTGTTTCTTATTTCAAATTAATTTAGAGTTTGTTTAATACTGTAGTGGTTGTTGTTTTTTAAAATATTTTTTTTAAAAAAATTTATTTTTGTTATCAACGCATCAAAATGATATAAAAATATCATAATAATAATAATAATAATTTAAAAAAATAAAAAAAAGTAATTTTTTTTCAAAAAATATAACAATAAATTTCTTGAGTAAAGGGTAAAAACTATATAAAAATAAATTTCTTGAGTAAAGGGTAAAAACTTGAGGCAAATCTTTTTGGAAGTTAAATTACTAGGAAAACATCCTTGGTCTAAAACTAGCTATTTCTTAAAAGATGAAATTATAATTTCATCACTCTTTTTCCCGGAGAAAATCTCATTTTCCCCCCCTCTTCTTTCTTTCCAAACAAGAGAAAAATCTTGAAATTTGTGTTTTCCTTCTCATTTTCTTTTCACCTTTTCTTCCTAAACACAATGTGAAGATCGTAGAGACAAGCTTAGGTATCTGATGATGATTTTTAGAAAAAGTTAATATTTTTATTTAGTCTAGGAAATTGAATACTATTTTTGATAGTTTTATTTTGTGTAGTTTATTTGTGATTTTTATTGTTTTTCCTTTATTTTTTTAGTTTGTTTAGGTTAGTTTTTGAATTTATTTAAGGAGTTGTGACCCTTGTAGAAAGATAAAATACTTAAAAAAAATTCAATAATAAAATTATAAATTAGGGTTTCTATGTGATCCTTTCTTTTGAAAAATTACTGTTATTGTATTTTTTTTATTGTTTCTATATGTGTCAATTAGATGACCAAACTTGATACATGTTTAATATATAGTTATAAAATCTAACTTGGTTAGTCTAATTAATTTAATTACTCATGAATCTTACTCAAGTTAGATTTTATTTCAAATGTTTTTTTTTTAAAACCAATGTTATTTTGATAAAAAAAAAATAATCAAACTAACCTATCAATCTATAAATTAATGCAACAAGTTGGCTGTTCAAGTATTTTCAAATCTTGAATTAGGGTGAACCTTCTACCTATAATCTTGAGTTCCTATTCTTTCAATTGAAAAATCAAGTTAATTTAATAAATTTTTAAAAATATAGTGGAGGTTATTTTTTAAAAAGTTTTTTGTTTTAAAATATATCAAAATAATATTTTATTTTATTAAAATTTATTTTTTATTTTAACATATCAAAACAATCTAAAAAAAAATTAAAGCTAAATTTAAAAAAAAATTAAAAATAAGATTCGATGGGATGTCAAGTCTCATCCAAGTAATACAGAGTTACCTTGGGTGTGGGATCAACAAGGAAATCCTTCTTGGAAACGCAATCATTTTCCACTCTTGTCTTTTTTTCAAACGCACACCACTCGTTTTCCACAACGCGTTATCAAATCCCTTTGGTTGAAATTTGAAGTCAAGAAAAAAATACCTTGGCAAGTTTCCTTTCCCGTATTACAAAAAAAAGAAGAAGGGGGGGGGTGGGGGATCATTTTCTTACCTCGAAACAGAAGACTTTGTCAAATAAAAATTAGTTGCGAGCTCTTTCATAGTTATTTGTGCTAAAAGGATAATGATACAAAAAGAAAAGACCAAACGTGAGGGATGACGAAGGAGTGTTGAGTTTAATTAAATCGTGATTAGTTTGATGATCTTGTCTCTTAAAATTTAATTCAACACCTAACTGTTTCCTGAAAAAAAACAAAAGTAACGGCGGCTAGTAGATGGCCAAACTTGCAATTAATGAACGATATATTTGATTAATTTGAAGCTGAATTTATGGTTTAGACGTTAAAACATGAAATAATACATTTTTTTTTAAATTTTAACCGTTATAGGGCAGTTCAGGTTTTGTAATTATGATTAAATTATAATTTTTTTTTCCGAGAATGAAATCATAAATAAACTTGATTTCATTAACTATGTCATGAATAAGCAAATGAATCATAGGCACGGTCTAGTTTGTCATGATAAATAATAATAATAATAGTAAAAAAAGTATAAAAAACCCAAGAACTCCAAAGCATCCTCCCATTATCCCATAATTAAAACCCCGTGGACCGTGAGCCTCTGGCCTTTTACCAAACCAGATGAGGCCACTCGCTCCCACCCAGAAACCACCATTACAAAACCAGACCATAACGCCCAAATTTCCTTCAAGTTTTTCAGCAATTTTCCCCTTCATGGGCGCAGCCAAAACCAGGATCCAACCCTTCTTCTTCACCTGCAAAACGTGCTAGTCTAATCCCCACAAAAAATGATGACCATACCTCCTTTCATGTCCAGATGGTTCTCTGATCTATATTGGAAACCTCTCCTCTTCACCATCCCTCTTCTTACTCTCCTCCTGTTCTTCACCGTCTCTTCGACACCCATCAACCCTTTTTCCTCTTTTGCCCCCCTCGCTTCCCACTTCCTCAACAAAACCGCGTCCGTGATCACCCTCCCCCTCACCACCACTACCACAACGACAGCAACAACAACAACAACATCGAATTATCCCTCAATTGCTCCCCCGGGTTTGGCGCCTGTGAATCGCAGTGCGTCAACTTCGTTGAAAGATGAGTTGGGTCGGTCGAGAATGGCGGTGTGTTTGGTTGGCGGGGCCAGGAGGTTTGAATTGACTGGACCCTCCATTATCAAGAATATTCTCGAAGTGTATCCAAATTCAGACCTTTTTTTACACAGTAATTTTGACGACAAAGCCTTCAAATTTTCTCTCTTGAAGTCTGTTCCTAGGCTTGCCTCTGTCCGGATCATCCATCCCAAACCTCTGCCTGAGACCTTGCCTCAGCTCCGTGTCCTCACTGCTGCTAACTCTCCTAATGGCATACAGGTCTGTTTCCCCTTTTAACTTCCTTGATTTGCTTTATATTTTGCTTTGAATTCCATTCTCAAAGTTTGTTTTTTGTTTTAATTCATTTTCTGTATGTTAATGATGGATTAGCTCTTTTTTTTTTCTTTTTTTTTGGTATAATTACATTATTTATCTAATTTGTTTCCATAAATTACAATTTATGGAAATTTTTTTGGTCTCTTCTTATGTTTTCTCTTCAAATTTATGATAAGGTTGTGAGAATTTTCTGACTTTTATTTTTGTTTTTATAAATAGTTCCATAGCCTTTGGACTGTTGTTATCGCTGAAATTTCAAGGAAAGAAACAAATTTTCCCTTTGTATAAATTTCCAGGAACAGTTCATATATATATATATGCGAACTATCACTGTAAACGTGTTAGTAAAATTCATTCACCATCAACTTGTTGTAATACTGTACCTGTCGTTTCCGTACTCGAATAACGGACAAAACGAAGGTGAATTCACGAGTGTGTGTCGTTTTTAATTGTTTCAGGGCCAGCTGCAATATTTTAATCTCGTAGAAGGATGTCTGACAATAATCCAGGAATACCAAAGCCTAAAGGGATTTAAGTATGACTGGATAATCCGTACCCGTGTTGATGGGTACTGGAATGCTCCACTGGGGCCTGAAAATTTCATCCCGGGTCACTACCTGGTTCCACCAGGATCTACTTATGGTGGCCTTAATGACCGGCTTGGCATTGGTGATCTTAACACCTCAACAGTAGCCCTTTCGCGTCTTTCGCTGGTTCCCCAGCTTGACGCTGCTGGATTTCGTCAGCTCAACTCGGAAACTGCTTTTAAAGCCCAGCTTACTACACAAGGTGTTCCTTTTGTTACTAAAAGATTGCCCTTTTGTATTGTTACTGATCGTAGATATGAGTTTCCTCCTAAACAGTCCGGGGTGCCGGTGGCTGCGTTGTCGAGTCCCGGCCCGTTAAGTGGTGCGAAATGCAGGCCTTGTAATCCTGTTTGTGAAGGGACTTGTGTAGGTAAAGTTATGACATCGCTTCATCAGGGTTGGAGTTGGACTAACTGGGAAAACGGGACACTTAAGTTATGTGATGCACATGGTGAGTGGGAGAGTCGGTGGGAAAAGATTTTTGATAGAGTTGCTGGGAAGGAACTTGCCTCCGGAAGGAAGAGGATCATGGGTCTAAAGGAGAAGCAATGTTTGGATGATTTTAATGAAATGAAGAAAAGGGCTTTCAAGTGGGATAGTCCTCCAGTGGAGGAGATATGTCGATTAGGCCTTGGACGGAATTAGAGGGGCAGAATCTTGATTATTTATTTCGGAGGTTAGTTTCTTGTTGATGTACAGGAATTAAGAGGGTTTTTGGGCAGGATATATATATATATATTTTAAAAAAAGTACATTGGATCGTAGACTTCATAGTGAGTTTTTACTGTTCCGTAAAAGTTATAATTGCAGGACTAGAGGAGTAGTCTTAAAGTTTCATAATGTTGTGTTATTCTTCGATGTGAGAACAGTCCACCAAATCCAAACTAAATATAGGCAAAATCAAGACAACTTCTACTCTGCTGCTGCCACCGTTGAAGCACTCTAGGCTTATGATTGCTGTTGTTTTTTAAAATTAATGTATTAAAATAATTTGAAATATTATTTTTTAATAAAAAAATTAAATTTGTTTCCAAACATTATTGATGCTGATTTTTTTACTCGATGACAGCATCTACGTTGTCAAAAGCAGGCTTTTCATGAACAGCTCAAAAGGACTGCCGTTTAAAATTTTTATAGCCCAGCAGGCTATCTTGTTCACAAAAGATTAGTAATTTTCTTAGTTTAAAAATTCCTAAAATAATTCTATAACTATTGATTCGAAATCTTTTCTTTTCAAGGTGCATCCAAATTAGTATAAATAAAGATATTTGAGTAGAATATTATATTTTCAAAAATAAAATTATGAATTAGAGTTAAATATGATAGCTGTACTTGGTTTTAATTTTATCTATTTATATTGCAATGATTAATCCATCACCCTTGAAGAAGAGGGGTATTAGAGTTTTTTTTTTAATGATTTTTTAATACTAAAACATAAAAAACAATAAAAAATATCAATTAAATATTTTTTCCAGCTAAAAATATCCAAAAACAAGGACACAAATTGTGTTAATCACCCCTACATGTGATATATATATATATACACAAATTGATTTAGAGTGGTCAAATGTATGCTAACCATTGATTATAATAAAAGGGAAACCATACAAGACTTCGAAATTCATATATTTTTTTCATTAAATTATTGTTTTACCGTTTGTTTGAACCGTATTTTATCAACCTCCACATGGTTGTTTTTTTTTTTTTTAAAAAAAAAAAACATTATTCCGCAGGTCCAGTTGACTTCTACATGTGGTAATATGACAAACACTTGATATCTACGCTAAGCAGTCAAATGTATGCTAACCATTGATTATAATAAAAGGGAAACCACACAAGACTTCCAAATTCATATATTTTTTTAATTAAATTATTATTTTACCATTTGTTTGAACCATATCTTATCAACCTCCACATGGGTTTTTTCCAAAACAAAAAAAAAACATTATTCCACAGGTCCAGTTGACTTCTACATGTGGTAAAATGAAATACACAGAAACCACTTGATATCTACGCTAAGCAATCAAATGTTTGCTAACCCTTGATATAACAAGGGGGAACAACAAACAAGACTTTTGCTAACCCTTGATTATAACAAGGGGGAACAACAAACAAGACTTCGAACTCAGTCACAGACAAATCCCATATAATATTTTCGATCCTTTAGCGTATCCCACTTCTGTCATATTCTATGATCGGAGAGGTTCCGTGAATTAATGGCTGGTGAATAATACAACGTAAGGGTTTCAACCTTGCTTCCCGTAAGTAAATTAACATAAATAAACTACGAGAACAATAACAAAATCATTGAAAAGAAAAACCCACAGAATCAATTTGAAAAATCAAATCAAATCCACCACTTAATCATACAATCAGGAGCAAAACCTGGGAAATCTCTTGTAGGGGCCAGGGCCTGCAAGCCCCCGTCTCCGCCGCTGCATAAATATAAACATTCAACTCTCAGATTTATTAGTAAAAGCCGAACTAACCATGCCCGATGTGATACGAAGTATATAGTCCATAAATTGCATCAAACCAAAAATTAAATCAAGTTCAAATCCAAACCGCCTACGAAATATGAAGCTGGCATGAATACGAAATAATGGCCGAAGGAGCCGCATAAAAAACCATGGGCCATTCGTTTGTGCCACTACAAAAAACAAAACCAACTGGGTCCACGCACATGCAGCATCAACCTGCTACAAAGGAGACTAGATAAAAACAGTAGTCACCACGTGCATCCATCCATCTATCTATCTATAAAGACAAACTCTAAGCCCAGGTAGGATAAACATAGCTGCGAGGATCATAGCCATAAGCGGAGCCATAGCCATAGTAAGTGGGTGGTCTCTTCGGATAGTAACTGGGCATGGCATAACCTGGGTGATAGCCTTGGTGATATGCTGGCCCTGGCTGATGGTAGCCTCCTGGGGGGGGATACTGGTAGCCATTGTTCATGTAAGGATTCATGTTTCCTGTCTCGACCCAGCATATGTCTGCATGTTTTCCTCCTTTTGATAACTTTTTCAGCAGCTTGTTTGGATCCACTCTACCTCTGATGTATGCCATGCCTTGTTCAACATCTATGGCGTAACTAACCCCTGAAGAAGATGGTAGTAAATTAACTTGCAATATCCAATCCATTGACTAACTAGAGATGAGATAATGGATGGAAATAAAATTAAGTACTTGCATGGTTACCTTTGATTCTTTTCAGCACTTTGGTTAATGTCCTATGCCATTCAGGGTCTTTGGTCTCCACTTTCAAGCCACAAGACTGCAAGAGAATTAACAAGTCATTAAAAATTGTAAAAGAAGAATTGATGGAAATGACAAGCATAAACAAAGGCTAACCATGTTCGAGTTGAGATGTGAAGCCATTACGCTCTCAAGAATTACAAGAGTTGACTTAACTTTGCTATGGAGTATGGGGCAAATGGGATTGCTGAAAGACATGCTAGGGTTTTTGGATCGTGTAGGCATTTATAGACTTTTTAAACCGATTGAAAATGAAAAAAATTAGTCAAGCAAAGACAAAATCTTCATGGGACATATTTAGTTTAGGCTAAAAGGACATGCAAATTATCTATTGCATTAATTGCTTTTTAATCGGAGAAGATGATTGAAAATTAAAAGATTTACTTTCCCTTCCAGAAATTATACTGGGGTGTTGATATTTCCCAAGCCCACGAAGAGTAAAGACGATCGAGCAAAGAGTGGAATGTGATTTTTACTTCTGATTTTAAAAATCATTCACATTTTGAGAGTGGGATGTGATTTGTGTGAAAGCATTTTAAATATATATTAGCTTTCATAAGATGAAGAAATTATGCTTGTTTTATTTTAGAAAATAAAAATAATTTCAAATGTTTTAAAATTAACTAGCTTCAGTTATTTTTTTATTTTATACGTAGCTTTTAGCTAGTGTTTAATAACATAATTAGTAATTTAAAAAATCTCAAAATTAACTAATTAATCTCAATTATTTTGTTTTAAGTATATTGAATCTCGGATTGTATGGATATTAATTAAGTTGGTTAGTTGTTCTATTTACTTGAAACAAAAACTATATAATGTTTTAATTATTTTTTTGACTTGTATTTTTTCTTGCGACATTTGTGTGTTTTCTAAAGAAACAATTCATTTAACCCTCTATCATAACACAACAAAAACCAGATATATTCAAGATTATTTTCTCACTAATAAACCGAATAAAAAGTAGTTCTAAGTTCTAGCTAGCTCCCATTATATTTAAATAAATCATTTTATAAATTTAATATATCAGTTTATAAACACAATTTAACCCATTCATCGTGCCATGCCCTTCTCGCAATTGGGAGAATCTTTAACTATTTTTTCCTTTTAAAAAAAATAAAAAATACTCGGACTATATAACACACATGCATGCACGGTCCTCAAACTTTCCTTTGCACAACCACCTGAGTCTCCGCCGTGGACCTCCTCGACCATTTTTCTTTCTTTCTTTCTTCCGCCTTTATTTTGTTTTTTTTTTTAATTTGCACGTTAAAAAAATGGAAACTTTCTGTTATTAAGGTCTGATTAGTATAATTATTTGGATCCAAATAACCGAATTAATAATAAAATCAACTAAAATAAACAGCAGAACAATAAGGTTGGACACATTTAATTCTAGAACTCAAAATAAATACCTGAAAAATAAAAAGTTTATTACAACCTCTTTCTGGAGTTTTCAATTATGAATTATGTCTCCATCTCATGCAAGAAACGTACAATGTATTATAAGAATTGATCTTATACATTATTATTACCATTAAAAAAAACAAAAAACAACGTATGGTATCCTCTATAATTAAGGCTATAATCCTGCCATTAAAAAAAAACAAAAAACAACGTTGTGCATGGTATCCTCTATAATTAAGGCTATAATCAATATAAATAAATCTAACAGATTTTTTTGCCTCATCGGATCTGTATTAAATATAATTTATTCAGTCACAAACTATATATATATATACACACGAAATTAACTCATTTAATCAATTCTAACGGATTCGTCTTGCCTTATTCGAGACCCAGTATAACTTTGTTTCTATATTAAAATTCATTTAAGAATATCTAAATATTATAATACTAATTATAAAAATATAAAAAAATCAAACTAGTGATCTTATAGATATTTATTATGGGTTTACCAAATGGAAATATTTGTTTTTACCTTATTTAAATACTACAGAAATAAATCTTTCCCCTGGTCAGAGCTCTCAGCGTTCAAGGAAGAGGCCTAGAAAGAGCTTCTGAAAGCTAGTGCCGGGCCCAGAAAATCAAGTATGTTGGGCTTTATCGTGATATTTTGAGTGGAGATGGGTAATCCAATGTTACCATCAATAAGGCCCAAGCCCGCATTTGCAAATGGCAGACGGCAAGGGAGCCCAGTCACATGCTTAAGTCTTGTTAAAAGAAAATCAAGATTAAGCAAGTTAAATGAGTATTGGTTCAAAGGATAAAAAAAATCAACCGAATTGGATATAAAAATTAAGCCAATCAATTCGATTTAATTCATTTTGGATTTATATTTATAATAAAAAATAAATAAATTTAATTTAAATTAATGAGTTTTAGTTTGACTATTTTTTTATAGACTTTGATTTAATAATATTTTTTTATTTATAATGGTTTTTTCAAGTTTGGTTCAATTTATTTTTTCAAGTTTATTTTGTGTAAAATCAACATTCCGCATGACTAAACAAAATTAATCTCCACGCGAAACTAAGGTGGTCCAAGGAAAAACAAAAAAGATATAAGACTTCCCTGTGATATCAAGTTATCGGTAACCGGTTGAAGGTGGAGATTGGTGTTTGGGCTGGAAACCTGGCTTCTCCGCCGGCCCATCAGCACTCTGGGTCTCACTAGCTGGTGGTTTGCCCCTGCCCTGGCAGTGTCTCGTCAGCATGCATTCCAACACCATAGGCACCATCAGTGACTGGCTTCATTGTTGTCATTTGAGGTGGCTGATTCAGTGTACCCTCCTTTTTCTTGCTTCTCTCGATCCGCTTCAATCGCCTGCTGGCTCCGTCCGGTTGAATGAGTCAGTCATCTGTTTATATGCGTGATATATATGATATTTTTTAAAAAATATTTTTTAATTAAAATTATATTAAAATATTTTTCAAATTTTTTTTAAATATCTGCATATTAAATTCATCATGAAAAATATAAAAATATTTAAATTGATTTTTTTAATAAAAAGCAATATAAACCATAAAAACAAACACTTACATAAGAAACAACTTTTAAAACAAATAAAATAATAATTTAAGTATTAAAACCCAATAAATGTTACTATAAAAATACCCATCTTTGTTATAGATGAAAAATAAATAGCTTGATTTTAGTATAACTAGGTAAATTTAGCATGTCAATCATTTGAATTCTTTTTTCTTAAAAACAACATTATTTTTATTTTTTCTTAAAAAAATACTAAAACAAATGTTTTAAATTAATTCGGTGAATCCATCTATCCTATGATCGGAATTGGATTTAATAACTATAATAATAAACATGAAGGCTATGACAAGATACAAGATGAGAATTATGAATGATTAAAACGTGTAACCTTATCTCTGTTTATTTTTCCTTCTCTGCAAGTTTTCATGTAAGATGCCTTCCAATCATCTCCACATGGGATGGCTTAGCATCAATGCATGGCTATATTACACATCCATCATTGACAGAAGTAGGAATGTGAATTCCTTAACACTCCTTTTGTGCACAAATTTTCCTGTACCGTCCAGCTTCACGCATATTACCACCGTTTCGCAAAAGAATCCCGTGGCTTATAATTCATGTCTTATCTCTTAGCATATATAACCCATGATGTAAGAGGCAGAGATGGTCGAGGACATGTTCCAACAAGCTTATCTGTCATGTCTGCCTCGAGTTCCACCAGTGTCTTGTAAGTCCAACAATGGTGGAATTTTAGTTAATTGATGGAATATTATTTTGGTGTTAATAATTAAGAGAGAGAGAGAGAGACCCTTGACGAGACAGAACACAACGTGGTCAGCTCGGAACCTTGGAATTTCAATTCTAAGTTCCAGCTTAAGTTAAACAAATAACATCATGATGGTTGACATTAGAGATTTAGAGGACTCTAGTTAGACTTGAAGTTGCAGTTTCCCAATTTTGTATGAGTGAGCTTTCAACTTCCATGGCCCTGGGTGGCTGTTCAATTGCATGTCCGATTGCAATGATTACTATAGTTTCTGGAATCAATGCATGCATTCAGGATTTTAGTAATCGACGTCTAGTCATCGTTGCTCGCAACGAAGAATAGCAAAATGCTGCTGGGTATTTGCAGGCATGCCATCTCATGTCTTAATCCATGCTGTGCAGACCAATTACTTGGTGCCAGGCAAGGGTATTGTTTGGTACATGGAGCAGGAGAGGCTATGTACAAAGTCAGTTCTTAAATTTACAGCTTTTGGGGGTTGGGAAACTGCTATCAATATTCGTTATCGGATAGGACATGCATTCCAAGGTTTCTCCTTCTTCTTCTTCATTCTTTTCAAAATCAGCTGTTTTTCTAGTAAATGGCCCTCAAAAATTAAAATTTTCATCAAATATTGAGACCAAAATCAGAAACCGTGCGAAAATGAAGAAAAACAAAACACTAAAAACCAATCCTCCAAAGTAGAAGTTCAAGTATATCAAAAAATAAAATAAACAAGTTAAATAAATATCTCGCTCGCATGGTTAAAGTTTTTGAGTTTGTAAGAAAACTTCTTTATTCAAGACAAGATTTAGGATATTTTAAAATCCAGATCTAACATTTAATTATAGAATTTGAAAAATAAAAAGAATTCCCATCTATTTTATATTCAAGTTTATTATTGTAATGTTGATATCTATTTTTAACAATACTTTTAATATATAAAATTTGTGTCTACAATTGAATCACACGAAAAAGGAAGAGAAGAAAGAGGAATGAATAATTTATTGTAAAAAAAAAAAAAAACCTTCTTGAAACCTTCAAAGATGGCTAATTGACTATAGCTGGATTTGAAGCGTGCATCAATCTGAGCTCTAAAGATTTTACGTAATATGTTATCGAAGATTCTTAAGCTGCGTGTGATCTTTTTCAAGTCCCTAGTTCGGCGTAAAATAATTGCTAACCCTGTGTATCTCTTCATCGAGTCCCTAAAGATTGCAACTTGCTGCTTTAATTTCCAAAAAGATTTGCCTTTTAATGCTCCACGTGAGTTCGACCCACATGCCGTCGCTTCGAATTGTAGTCAGAATTTAAGAGTCCATACCAAAATTTATTTATCTGTTCAATTTATTTATTAATATAAAATAAATGAAACAGATTTATAATTTACCTGTTGAATTTATTTATTAATAAATATTACGATGAAATTAATAAATAAAATAAATGAAACAGATTTATAATTTACTTTGAAAGAATTAAATAATCATCCCATCTATAAACTTAAATATTAGGTAAGGGTTTTTAAATGAATTCTTTTAAATTTAAAATTTATATAAATTTAGTGTATATCTTGTTATAATTATAGATTTTTTTATTAAATTATATTATATTTTATATTTATGTTTTCTAGTAGACAAACTTTCAAAACTTGAAAATGTTATATTATGAGTTTAAGAAGAAACATTAAAAAATATAAAGATATGTTGTTAACGGAAAGTAAAAAAATTATTTTAAATATTTTATACAAATATATTTATTTTATATTTATATTCCTGATTCTTCAATAAAATACGTTTATATTATATTGTCCCCGTAATACTAACCAAAACACAAATGTTTACCGATATATATATATCTTAAAGTATGTGAATTTGAAAATACTATACATTACACTAAAAACAAAATAATCTTTTTTAATTGATATTATTTAATGTTTTATGGCAGCAAAAGGATGCTTATGATTAGCAAGGTAGACAGGCAGAGGAATTAATTAATAGAAGACTGGGACGAATTTATGCAAGTGTACATATTAGATGCATGAACAGTACTCGGAACCAACGCGTTTTTACAACTTGTTGCGCACCAAACCCATAGTCTCTTCTTTAACCCACATGGTGATCCAGGCGCCATTAGTGCTTGCTGTTGCCTGTAAGGGTCTGCAATGCACCCTGGCATTGTATATATGTAAAGCTCAATTAATTGCAATTTTATGGTCTTGTGATTGTTAGATTAATCCAAGGCTCTGAAGTAAATTGGGTTCAATAAAAGGTAAAATTAAATTACATCTCATATGGTTTCGATCGATACCTCTAATGCATGCATGTGTTCTTTCACAATCCATCAATATTCTCTCGATATGTTATTCAAGGAATCCGATTCATTCAATTAACAAAGAGGTCTTGAAAGAACTGCCACATGAAATAACACACAATTTTGCATAGAAATAGCACACTTATTTTTCCAGATAATTTCAGTTATAGGGAACTCTAGATTAATATTTCCCATAAATTAATATCAAAGTTAGCAGCCAATGAAAAAATCACTCAACTTTAAGAAAGAAGTGAATTGCTTGGAGTGATATATTCATAATTGCTAAAATTTAAATCTGATTTACATGTAAATTGATCCGAGCAAGATTGACATTTGGAAGTAGAAAAGTATTTGAAAGAATCACAATTGACCCAGGGCATGACGAATTCATAAGTAAAATTAACTATTAACCTCACAAATCCTTCCAATTCGGGAAAGAAAAACTTGGGACAGAGTAAGAAATGAAAGTGGGCTACAATCCAAGAAAGCCAGCATGTCAAAACCATGTGTGTCTCCTCTCCAGTTGAAACATGAAATGGTGATCCTTAACCCATGCCTCCTTGCCTCGGTTTGCAAACCCTAAGCTAGCGTTAAAATTAAAACTAATAATTAACAGCTGGATTTCTTCGCCGATCCGTCTCCTCCATCCTTAATCCCCTCGTGCGCCTTCGTTTTCGTACCTTTATATACCTCCCCCTCTTCTTTCTTTTATTCTCACATAAAAAATAAAAATATTACAACTCCAAAAACACTACCAAGATTCAGCACCGCTTGAAAATGGTAGGCGTGTTCAAGCGATCTCTTTCATTTCCTAACAAAATTCCTAGCCGTACTCTATCAAAACCAACCATCTCTTACCACAATAGATCCATTAGTCTTCCATGCAGATCACATCCCTTGATTTCCCAGCTCATGAACGAGATCAATGAGCTTAAAACTTGGTCATCGAAGCTCGAAAACCGAACTTGTGTTTGGCTTTGTGATGGCTTGGGTCGTCTTAAGGATGTTCAAGATTCTTTAGATGATATCCTTCAGCTACCTCAAACACGAGAATGTCTTCGTCGACAGCCTAAATGGGTGGAGAAGCTTCTTGAAGACTTTCTTCGTTTTGTTGATGTCTATGGGATCTTCCAAACATTAGTTTTGGCTGTTAAAGATGACCAGGTTGCTGCACAGGTTGCTATAAGAAAGAGAGATGACTCAAAGATTGCTTTACACATCAACTCTCGCAAGAAAATGGCTAGAGAAATGGCTAAACTTGTTTCCACAGTTCGATGCATCGCACGAAGCCCGTTTCCTGGATTGGGTTCAGGCCCCTCTGTTGGTGATGCTGAGTTGGTCCGTGTTATTATAGATGTTATCGAAGTTAGCGTGTTGGTTTCGTTTGCACTTTTTAATGGAATGTCGTTGTCTTTCGCGTCAAGAAAATCATCCTGGATCAGACTAAGGTTGCCGAAGAAGGTTAAGATTGATGAAGGAATTCAAGAATTTCAGCAAATTGGAGTTGAGATTTTGTGGGGATTGGGAAAGAAGGAAGATGAAGAGGTGAGGATGGTTTTGAAAAGGATGCAAGAGTTGGAGGGGTGTATTGGTGATATTGAAACTAGTGGTGAAAGAGTGTTTAGGAGTTTGATTAACACTAGGGTTTCATTACTCAATAGTCTCACACAATAGAGAGGAAAAAAGGAAGATCACGTAATTTAATTTTTATTTTATTTCCCCTTTTTTCTTCAGTAAAATCAAATGAAAATTGTCAAATTTAGTGGTAATACATATTTGTACAGAAATGGATTAATGGTGTGCGTACAGTCTGATCATATACACCACAAATTAATCCTGCTTTGTCTTTAGACATTCTTTTTTTATATAAAAAAATACTTAATTAAGAATTAATTAAAAGAAACCTCTACAAGCGGAAAAATGATGGCGGCGCATAGACTTTGTAATTTTGAATAAATATTTGGAGGGATACAATTACGTGAGCAAATGATGGAGTCTATAGACTCATATCTGATAATAATATCTATATATCTTCTAATAAATCAATAAATTGCATCCACATGAGTTTTAGCTGTAAAAAATAAAAATAAAAATTGCATCCACATGAGTTTTAGCTGTAAGTGCAGCATTCCCAAGTCGGTCGTTGTATCCAATATCGAAAATGATTTGGTGAATACGCATCATATTACATTAATTTGAAAATATATTTCATAAAAATATGTAATAATCGCGGTCTTGCTGGAGAGCTAATTTATAATTAAGCACAATCATCCCTTAATCATGACCTTAATTTGTTTCGAGATAATTGAAGACGTACGTACCCCGCTTCCTATCATTGGGCGTTGCTTCCCTTTATAACCTGTTCTCGATCGAGACTCAATGGCCTCCAGTGGCATTGACAGCTGAATTTAGCTCAGGGCTTGAATTGTTTTGACATCCCAGCTAAAAGAAGAGAACAAAAGGAGCCATGGACGTGGTCCCTTGATGTTTGTTGTGCTGCTTTTATGCCTTGTCGAGGGTAGAAAAATGAACGAGAAGGTCTATATAATGCATGCTCGAGCTCTTGTGGCTACGAGCCTCGCAATCTCCCAGTGAATTGAGCTTCATCAGTGGATCATGACGTCCTGTTGTTGGGCTCCACTTCCTCTCCTGTTTTGGGCTCATGCTAGCTAGATTTCTGTTCCTTTAGGGATAATTACACGATCGGTACATTTACTCTGTATGCTTTCTTAAATCCATCCATTTCAATTGCTCTATTAAATATAATAATATATGACAGCACGTGAGAAGTAAAATAATTACAATGTATTAAAAAAATACTTAAATTTATTTTCAATTAGGCATCTAATTAATATATCACATACGTGTTCCCTTGCTGAAGTCTGATGGGCCTTCTCTCAGACAGTGCAGCTTACTAAATATTAACCTAGGGGCCTACTTCCTAATAATGCTAATGTCTGAAGAGTAGGCCCAACACGAAATCCTTAACCAAATCCCAGCACAAATTAACATAGAAAAGACAACAGTAATTGGGCTGGAGAAGGTCCATTCATGAGGCCCGTGATACTAGTTATGGTAATAAATAGATAAATAAGGATTAAAAAAATCATGGATTTGTAAAAACACTGGAGCTCTCAAAGATTAATCAGCAAGAATTAATACTGAAATCTGGAATTATACCTTTTTTAATCACCATCATAAACTTCACTCAACAGAACAGCCATTTCCTAGTATAATTATATTGTAAGAATTTCAAGGTGGCTTCCCCAAGTGCCTCCATCCAGTCCTCAAATGCACCACTAATCATCTGCAGAAACTCTCTTCGAAAACAAGAGTCTAGGAGGAGACGAACTTGTGCTACAGAGCTAGCTTTTGTGTGTGCGTGTGCGCGTTATCTATTTTAACAGTATGAATTACCCTGTGTAATATAGCGAGTAACTGGACCCATTTTATTAGACCGTTGCAAGATTATCATGAGGGTTTCTTCTCACAATTGTCTTGTTCAGTCTACAAGCTCGTCGCCTTTCTTTCTTTCTTTTTTTTTTAAGAAAAAACTTTGTTAAATCAGAGAACGTATTTTTGTTTTTGGTGCAGGTCGAGAATAGTTGCAGGGGACGACCTGTCTCGTCTTTCAAAGGGAAATTGCCCATCAGCAGGGGCCACTGCTCGTGATTCTTGATAAGCTTCGGTTAGGTCTCCGAGAGAGAGAATTGATCACCATTTGTCATTTACTTCTCACGTTCCACTCTTCCGTTGCCGCGACAATCCGATAGGTAGCTCTGAAAAATGAATTGGAGTCTTCTACATGAACAACAATTATAATAATCTATTCTAAATAAATAATTAATCTTCGCAAAATTGACGGCAGAATATCTGTAGTTACATCTAGAAAGAAAGAAAAAAAACCCATTACCTTAACCAATCTAATCCAATCCTCGTCCAAATCAGGGGTTGGGTATAGCTGTTTCCAGTTAGGGTTTAGTCTATTTGTTTCATTCGGTGTAACATAACGTGTAGGCATAGTTAACGGACCCGTCTGATTTGGTAAAGGCTCATGTCATTGGGTTATTAGGTCCACTTCATTATTTTATTTATTAAAATAACATTACTTCAATCTATCTTAAAAAAATTATTGATTTTGATACAGTCATGTTTAATCTTGATCTAATCGAGTCAACTAAATTCTAAATTAACCACTTAAATCATCTAAGCTTAAACTAAGATTGCAAATCAAGAATTTATCATGTAAACCCTAGGCTGTGCTGAATTTAATAAATAGGTGTGTGGGTTGGGGAGGGGACCCTGCCCTTTTTTCCTTGGCGACGCCTAGAATCATGTGGTGGCAAGAGTTCTGTTTGCCGCCGATCAGAACCTCCATATTTTAGTAGGAATTATCGAAAGCAAAAGGGCATAGGCTTTCCTACGAATGAGGACAGGATACGAGGCTGGAAACGAGGAACACGGTTCCATGTCTCCTAGCTCGTCATAGGGACATGGCACCCATTAAGAAGAAAGAAAAAGGAGAGACAATACAGACAAGCCTACTCGAGTTGGAATTCCACTCGAACCCCCCCTTTTAAGATGCAATCAGATTCAAAATCCCCGTCGTGAACGTGACTCTTTTGTTTTCACTTGTTTTCCTGAATCTAAAATGCTTGAAAAGGAGATCACATAACATTCTAACCCTTCATCACTCCCATTCCCTTTAACTTTTAATTTTTAAACGTTGTGCTTGTACTTTCTATCGCCCTTACAAAACTCAAATTAGTCTGACAAGATAATTCGACACCAGATCAATTTAGTGTGTGTGTGTGTGTGTGTGTGTGTGTGTGTGTGTGTGTGTGTTTTCCCTCGGACGAGCCAGCCTCCAGTAAACTCTGTCTACCACCATACCATTTGTAGATCTATTTGTTTACTTTTTGCAACAGCGAGAATATAAAAGTAAAACAATCCGCGTTGGTTTCAATCAACTGAAGAGTTGAAACATCAGTGTCCATGTAATTTCCTCAACATCACTAAATTATGATCACAATTATTAGCAAAAATAAATGAATGATGATCACAATTATGGGCTGATTTGAAAACAGGATCGTCTTTGGCTTTTTCAAATCCTCCATGATTAGGTTTAAAAGCTTAAGCCATGGAAAGGGTGAAACGTATAAAATCCCTCATCATGTGTGTGGTGGAGCCATGGTGTACGGAACGAAGACTGGTCCTCCATTGACCCCTGCAGTCTCATGGGACCGACCCCTTTTTACCTTCTTTCATAAAGAAGTGATCATCTACATAGAATGTCGGTTCATCACCAGAGGATCCTTGCTCTCTGGTTGCAAAACCGACGGCGACAGCCCACTTTCTAAGCAGATGCAATTCTCAATTTTTCTTTCATGGAAATAAACAGAGCTTTTCTATTTCTTATATGAAATAATTCTTACAATAGATCCTACACTTTTATTTATGAAAGTTTTATGAAAATAGGAAGGGATGTTTGACAAAGCGACCGAAATATTATTTACCCATAATTTGAATATTCTTTCTTCTCAAGATTTATTTTTTTTATTTTTTTTAATATGGAGATATAAAAAATAAATTTTAAAAATTAAAAAGATATTTTTTTAATATTTTTTAAAAATATAATATTTACTATGCTCTCAAATAGATTTTAAGAATAAGAGCATTTTCAATGAAGAAGCTAAATAAATAGTCAAAAATAAAAAACTAATATTTTGATTTTTTTATTTGTTTTTCATACATCAAGTGGAAATCCAAATAAAAGGTTAAAATGTTTTTTTTTTTTTTTTACAAATGATATTCCTATATGTCTTTTAAAAGAGCCAAAACTAATAAAGTGGAGTCAATAAAAAAATAAACCAATTAAATCTTGCCATGTAAAAAAAATAACATTAAAATTATTTAAAAAATAAAATATTTATTTATTCCACTTTAATAAAATTAGCTTTTTAAATATGTATAGTTAAAAAAAATTCTATTTATACTATTTAAAATATTATTTTATTAATTTATCTCTTTAAAATAGCATATTGGAGATAAATTTTCAAGAAAATTGGGAGGTAAATGTCTAAAAAGAAAGATGATAAATTTAAAATGAAATTCTTGAAATATTTTTTTTATCTACGTGGGGTGTTCGGGCCAGCTTACGCGCACCACGACTAATCCTCACGGCCCACTGAACATCTTGCAAGCCCAGTAAGCAGGTAAGGCACCACGAGGGTAACAGACGTGCATGATGAGATTCGAATCCAGGTGCAGAGGAAGGAGACAAGCCCTATCTACCACTAAACCAGAACCTCACTTGCAATTCTTGAAATATTTTTTGAAACGTGACACGCATGGTTGATATACGTAAAAAATTAAGACTCCATTATTTGATCCCCGTCTTCTAATAGATTTGTCAAAAAAAGGCTCCTCTATTGTCATTTCAATCAATCCAGCATGTGTATTTTAAATTTCAAATAACTTGTACAATTTACTACTATTAATATCAAATACTACCATCGGTTTTTATTTATTTATTTATTTATTTACTCTTGTTATGTCATTGTTTTTTATTAATTTAAGATATGATTAATTAAAAAAAAAACTGAAATAAATTCTTGCAATAAAAAGATCAACTCAAAGTAAAATCGAATCAACGGGATTACTGAATTGGCCTCCTTGTTTTATATCGATGCTTGGGAACATAAACAACAGAAAGAATACTCTTGGGCACAGATGTCAATGGCAAGAACTCAAAAATACCAAAGAGACGTTACGCCAATCCCGCCAGCCCCTCTCCTCTACCACTCCTTTAAAGCTAATCCAGTACACTACGACTTCACTTTCTTCCTCTCTCTCCCCCCCTCTCCCCCGATTTATGCAGCTTTAAATGCACACCCCCTAACCGATATTTAAACCTCGTATAACGTTCCTCAAACATTCACTCCCCCCCCCCCCCTCTCAGAGTTCTTCCTGTCTGGTTCTACTCTTCTCTTCATGGGCTGCTCCATTTCTAGAATTGACCAGCTCCCTGCAGTGTCTCTATGCCATGACCGATGTAAGTTCGTTGAAGAAGCTCTGTACCAAAGCTATGCCCTCGCCGATGCTCATGTTGCTTACATGCACTCCCTCAAGTCCCTCGGCCCTGCATTTCACCGCTTCTTTGATGAAGCCCTCATCAATAACCAGTCTGACTCTCAATCTAATGGCGATTCCGCGGCTGTTACCAAACTCAGTAAACCCTCTTCGCCTGATATTTTCTGTCCCTCAAGTTCTACAAACTCGGAGACTTCTCACATTGATTTCCGTTCTGATTCAGAAGATGAAGAATTTAAAGACAACAAAGATCTTGATTCGCTTCATGGAGTCCATAAAAGTCAGTTTAATCCGTATTCTTATGATCATCTTGACGATAATGAGTACGATTACCCAGCTTGGAAAACTCCTCCACCTCCGGCTCCAAGTAGTTCAGCCTGGGATTTCTTGAATTTCTTTGAAACATACGAGAGATATGAGTTACCGACCAAGGATAAGGAATTTGTGAATGGAATTCGTTTAGAAGGTAAATGTGGTAAAAATGGAGAAGAAGATAGGAGGGAAGCAGAGAAAGGTAATAATGTGAAGCAGAAGAAGGAGGCTAAAGTGGTAGAAGAAAAGAAAGTTGAACATGTGAAAGAGGAAAGTAAAGAGAGTAAAGATTTAGGCCATCAGGCTAAAATCCAAAGTGTCTTGGAGGTTATGAAAGGAGTAGAGGTTTTGTTTGACAAAGCTGCAGAGTCAGGAAATGAAGTCTTGAAAATATTTGATGCAGGGAAATTCAGATATTATTACAAAAATTCTGTTTATCAAGGTATTAACATTACTTTTCTTTTAAACATGGCTTCATCTCTTGTTTAATAATTAGTCTGTTGCTGAATATTGTCAAGAATAATTTGATTTTCTTTTCCTTTGTAAAGAAGTTTCTTCCAAGATGTTGCACACTGTTACTCCGTCTTTTTCAGAGAAGAATGGTTCTGTTCATGGGGACTTTGATGAGGATTTGGGGATAATTTCTGTGAATCTGTCTTCTACTCTTAGAAAGCTGTGCTTGTGGGAGAAGAAACTCTATCATGAAGTCAAGGTATGCTTTACTCTTTTCCAAGAAGAACGGTCCTGTCATGTTGCTTTGTTCTTTTCCTTTTGCTTTCGTTTTGGAATGCTTCCTAATCCACACGAAAAATAAAGAAATTGTTCATTATATTGTAGGCTGAGGAAAAATTGCGTCTCCTTCTTGCGAAGAACTGTGGGCAGATGAACATGTTGGGTGAGAAAGGCGCTGATGCCAATAAAGTTAACTCCACTCAACCTTTACTCCGGATGCTATCTACGAAGATCACAGTTGCAATTCAAGTTATTGACAAGATATCAATTACCATCAGTAAATTGAGGGATGAAGAGTTGTGGCCACTGATCAGTGACTTGATTGAGAAGTATGTTGTTGTTTAATCTTGCACAAGTTAATTTGTAGTTAAGACAACTGAGTTCTGGATTTCACTTGTTTTGCAGTTGTCTTGTAGTTACAATGTTGCTACCTTACTAGGGACTGCTGATCTGCAACAGCTTTTAAGATGTAGCATTGTAACTTAGTCTTGTTGCTTGTTTGCTGTCTATTTTTATTTTTATTTTTTTGTGCCGGTTAACATCGATCCATTTAATCACAGGTTACTGGATATGTGGAAAGTTATGTTAGAATGCCACAGATGTCAGTCCCAGGCAGTTGTCGAAACCAGGAGTTTGGATGCCGTTGCTTCCAATGTGAAGTTTAGTGATGCCTATCTTGAAGCAGCAATACAGCTCAAGATTGAGCTACAAAACTGGAATCTAAGCTTTTCCAATTGGATCGATGCACAAAGAGGCTACGTCAGAGCATTGAATGGTTGGCTTCTGAGGTGTCTTCCATCTGAACTTGAAGAAACTCTAGACGCTGTGCCACCATTCTCCCCTAGTAGGACAGGAGCACCTCCGGTGTTTGCGTTCTGTAACCTGTGGTCACTTGCCATTGACAGGGTCTCAGAGATGGAGGTAATTTATGCAATGAATGGATTGTTCGATAGTGCAAATCAGTTCCTGGAACGACATCATGATTACCTACAGCAAAGACTGACTACAGACAAGGACATGGCGAAGAAAATGAAGACCTTGGAGAGGGAGGGGCAAAGGTTGCAAAAGGTGATTCAAGCTCGAGGGAAGACGTTTCAAGCCAGTAGAGCTGTACATCGAAGCGAAATGACCGATAATAGTAGTCTTCAGTTTGGTCTGAGACAAATTTTTGTAGCCATAGAGCAGTTCTCTGCCGATACCATGCACGGTTATGAGGAGCTTCATGTGCACATTGAACATAGTAGACTCGGTCAAGAGAATCCAGCAGCTCCTTAATTATTCACCAATAATCAGGCATTACATATATCTGTGAATTTATTCCCTTCCTGGATTCGACGAGGCTGGCCTATGGATTCATTCTTTCCATCCTTTGCTCATTTCACCTCCTCAACAGTGGATAGTTGTGATACTATGTGCAATAACAAGTAGGGCATTCGAGCTGCGGTTTTTGAGCTACAAATGTGACATGCTGTGGTTCAGCTCAGCCTCCGTTGAGGCATGATTGCAGTTTTGATCAGATGCAAGTGTAATATTGTCAGGTTTTTTGAACATCCACTTAGGTATCCTTGATTGTCTTTGTTGTGTTTTTTGGGACATATATGCCCTGCTGTGTTTGACACTCTGCAGTTTCAACAGTATCATTTTGAAGCTTAACCTGTCAGGATCGTTCTGGGCTTCCCCGTTGGGTTATACTAGCTGTTCCTTTAGCAGTACATAGGAATCTTCTTGTAAATTTGTTTTGAGGTCAGCAAAACGTTTTTCTCTGTCCGGGCTATCCAGAGAGCAAGTGCTTTCCTGATTTAAATTCGAGTTTGTTTTTTGTAATTTATTTATTGATTAATTCGACAGCATGGATTTGCATCTTTGATCAACCTATCTTTGGCCCAACAACTTCATTTCCAGCTGGTAAACTAAGGTTCTGTTTTACAGTGCAGTACCGTGTTGTTGAAACCATAGTTATGAATTCTGTCTGATAGGTTGACTTAGACCAGGGTTTTCATTTTTGTGTCAACCTAGAAAGATTCAACTTCTTTATATATTTTTTTAGAAATTTAAAAAATATAAAATTAATTTATAAATATTAATTAGTCTTGTATTTTTGGTATGGTCTATAAAATGTTTCTTTATTTTTCAATGCCCGCACGTACACACATATATATACATTACCAGATTTTATTAAATTAAAAACTTCTTATACATGTTAATTGTAAAACCACAAAAAAAATCTAAAATCTTACTTTAAAACATATTTTTACTATATGTATAATATTTCTTAATTTTTTTATATAAAATATTAAAATCTCAAATATTATTTTTTAATTTTTTAGGTGAACTTGGATCAACCCATATGACTTGGAACTTAGCCCCTTAATAAGGTTAAACTCCCTAATGGAATTTAATAACCATGATTGAAACTATATTTTACTTTAATCATAATTTTAAATGTATTTGGTTTATTAACATATAATTTTTCACATGTTCCATTGAAACTCTCCTTAATTATAAAAAAACTATAATAATTTATAATTTTTTAAAAACTTATTTTTCTAGATTTAGAAACACAACAAACACATTTCAAGAAAGCAATGTAATCTTCAATTCATGTTTGCATGTTATTTTGGAATTTGAACTTTTTGCTTAACTATTGTTTCTTATAGTTTCATATGGTTTGAGGCTAGTTAGAGATGAAAAAAAAATCAAAAAATCAATTAAACTGAGAAAATCAGAAAAAAAATAAAATAAGCTATTAAATATATTAAAATTTAAAAAAATTAGCCAGTTCGGTTTAGTTTTGTAACAAAAAAACTGAACCAAAATAAAAAAATCGAGTCAAACCGAGCCAAACCCAAGAAAACTGAACCAAACCAGTTTGAACCGGTTTTTGTCATAAAAAACCAAACCAAACCAAAATCAATCGGTTTGAACTGGTTTTGGTTTTTTTAAAATTATTTTTTGGTTTAGTTGTATTTTTTGATAAAAACCAAACCGAACTGAAAATAAACACCCCTAAAACCAATCATTAGTTTTTTAATTAATAAGATACTTTATTTTTTTACTCAAAAACTCATTTCAATTAATTTTTGACTCAAAACGCTTAACAAACACTCTAAAGACCTTGTTAAACTAATCTATGGCAATAAAAAACATAAAAAAAGGCTTTAAAACTTGAAATCCACTCAAAAACCAAAAAAATTTCGAAGCATGAATGTCTTTTTAGGTTTTTTGAAGGTTAAAAAAATACAATTTTAACTCTCATTGTCATATAAAACTATAAAAATGATTGTTTTAGTAGCTAGATTCCTCACCAACGAACACTTTCTTCTTTTCTTTCAACCAAAAAAAAATTAAAAATTAAATAAAATAAAG
Organism: Populus euphratica; assembly: GCF_000495115.2. NCBI lineage: Eukaryota > Viridiplantae > Streptophyta > Magnoliopsida > Malpighiales > Salicaceae > Populus > Populus euphratica. The sequence goes on from NW_011499901.1 coordinate 685,884, forward strand.
TTTAGTATAAAAATTAAATTTTATAAAATCCAAGGGATTGTTTACCTAATAGTTAAAAAAGATTGCTACTCAAATGAATTTTTGATTGAGATTTTCAATCTATTACCTATGTTACCTGATTTTTTTTTTTAATTCAAGCCTCTTATATTAAACCATGTAATTAGGCTCTAATAAGGTTTTATTGCGTAAGGAAAAAGTTTGAAAATCAAATTGAATTTTTTTTAAAATTACACTATTATAATTTAATTTGCAGTAAAATACGAGAGGGTGTGTTTTTGTAATCAGTAAAAACAGCATATATTTTAGCTTTATGTATAATAATGTACCATGTATAAAGGTTTATGTATAATAATGTACCATGTATAAAATGTAATGTATAATACATTAACTGATAATTAGACGAAATCTCTTCTTCGAATAGTCTTAAATCTGATGCTTCCTCTGTGTCGTCCTGGTTTTGCGAAAAAATTGCTTCGGTGGTGGGTTGATCTCCTGGGGGTTGCTTGACAGAAATAGCCTTGCATCGGGACAGAAACCAAATCTAAACAGACAGACAAGTGTAATTAATTTATAAGTAATTTTGTCAACAAACTTCATGGAACGAAATTTAGTTCTTTTAACCTATAATTGAAGTTTATAAATTTTTGTCAAGCACGGGACAACGACTCTGCCGCTTATGGAAAGCTTGTATTCAGGAAGTGTACACATGCTGAAGCTAATCGGTTTGGGGTTCGGAACATAGAAACTCGACAAGAATGGACATTGATTGATTTTTAGGACCAGCTAATTCGAGCTTAAATAAGATCTGGACACCTTACAAGGTTCAGTGGCCTTGGACCAGCCGGTCCCTTTCCGAGGAATTGGAGATGGATATGCTGACTGGCCAACATTTCAAATGCAAGAAATACTTGCACTCCCAACCATACAATGCGTTAGAAAAGGCATGTTATCTGCTTATTTTGACTTTTATTGATGGCTCCTGATGGCACCGCAAAGTTCCGCCGCATCTTCCCTCTGCTACCGCTTTCTGAACATTAATGGTTGGCATGCCAACGTTGTTTTGCTGCTCAACGTGTTACCAAAAAATCAAGCAGTGTCGAGCTAAGACTACTATGATTCAAAGGAAGAAAGCTTGCAAATTATGATATTACTAAAGGTCCTTACAGTTACAGTTATAGTTCCCTTCTTGCATTACTTTTCTCGTCAAGCCGCGTTGGCCCTTACAGTTATAGTTCCCCTCGTGCATTACTTTTCTCGTCAAGCCGCGTTGGATCTTCTCCTCCTGGTTTGTGTCGTCTTCTTTTAAGGGATGCTCTTGACTCTGTTTCTGCTCATGTCTGGTTTTTTCTTCCCTTCTCCTTAGCACCCAAAAAATTAATAATAATTACTATTTTTCTTTTTCTTTGGAAGAATCCGTATGATATTGTTTAGTGAAAAATCCAAAAAATACTAGCAAATCTGACAGCGAACCCAAGAAGAGAAGTCTTTTATCAAGCAAACTATTATGATGATACTTGAGTAATTCTAGCATCCTTGCAATACCAAACTTGATTTGATAGGTTATCTTATTAATTTGTAACTTTGCAACCTTGACGCTATCGAGTTAGTGAAATATCAATTTCTTAAAAAATTTATGTTTTAATATTATTTAAAAAAAAAACACTCTATTTATTTAACTTAGATTAACAATTTTTTTTTTGTTATAATCAATAATAACTTCTTTAAAAATGTTAAAAAAATATTTTTTTTAGTTGTGCAGCAGCTTGTTGTATTTTAAGAAGAGTTTAAGGGCATGATAAAGATTATTTTTTAAAATATTTTTTGTTTTAAAATACATTAAAATCATTTTTTTATTTTTAACATTACCACACTAAAACAATTTAAAAAATACTAAAAAGAAAATAATTTGAAGCAAAACAATATTTCAAATTTTAATAAAAAACGAGTTACACCTGTAATTCCAGATGAGATCTAAAAACAAATAACATATATAATTTAAATATATTTAGTATTATGATATATTGTTCTTCAAAAATATTTTTTTTACTTTAAAATACTTATTATATATATATATATTATTTTTTATATTATCACGTCAAGATCCATCAAAACTCTAGAATCCTTGTAATACCAACTTGATTTCATAGATTAATTTATTAATTTATCAACTTAGAACCTAGCTACAATCAATTTAACAAAATATCTATTAAAAAAAATAATTTTGTTTAAATTATTTTTAAAAAAATTAGTTTAATTTGGGTTAATTTATATTATGTTTGGTAATAACTTTAATTTTATTTAAAACATCAAAAAAATTTATATTGTACAACTACATATTGCATCCTAAAAATAAATTATCCAAATTTATGTTATGTGTTTGATATTGTATTATAAAGTGTTTTTTAAAATAATTTTTTGAAATATATCAAATTTTTCTTTATATATTTTTATATTATCACATCAAAATTATTAAAAAATATAAACAAAACATTATTATTTTTAAATTAGATACACTTTTAAAATAAACTCTTATGTAATTTTAAATTTAATAACAACTATTACTAGTGTTTGACACTGTAATTAGAAAGTATTTTAAAGAAAAATTTAAAAAAATTATTTTTTATTTTAAATTAATATATTTTTTATATTTTTAAATTATTTTAATATATTAATATTAAAAATAAAACATTATTTTAATATATTTTAAAATAAAAAAATATTTTAAAAAATGAGCACTCTCTAATCTTAAACCAGATGAGATTATTTTAAAAGAAACACAACAATTGAATTAAGTACGCTAAAACAGTATGTTGTCTTTAGCAATCATCATCCACAAGTATGAATGATGTAACGCTAGAATGCCAGCTTGCCTGAGGCTAGCGGGCGAGCCAGATTCCATTTTCGACCAAAGTAAACGTCCAGGTGTGAATCCAGGCCTTGACGATTAAAAGAGCGAAAGCCGTATCTCACGAAACTACACAACCGCATTTTCTCGCCGAAACTCGAACCGCGTGTAATGTTTCACGCGGAGTTTTCTTCTACAGCCAATCATTGTTTTTTCCATCCATCTTTCACGCTGATAACACGATTTATATTTTTTGCTTGTAAGATAGCGCGAGATTACAGTTCCATGATAGAAAGGAAAAAATGAGTTTAATGTGGCGGTAGAAATTATTTTTTAAAAGCACCTTTTATTTTAAATTATATTACATTTTTAAAAAGCATCTAGAAACAAAAGTTTCTGCACTCCCAAATACCATCTAAAATAATAAAAATAAAAATACATTTCATCAAATAAATGAAAATAAAACTATAAACATAATTTTAGAGCGATTCTTCATGCTTTTAAATTATAAAAAAATAAATACTATTTCAATCTCTTCTATATTTAAAAATTAATCATATATTATCTAAATTATTACTTTTAATTTTGAAGATGCACTCATCAATTTGCTTTTTTATAGGAAAGAGGAAAAATTAAAAAAGAAACAAATATAAACAAATTTTTTTACATGGTTTTCTTAACTCGTGGCTTCAAATTCTTGCATTTACGAGTTATCTATAATCCATTTATTTTTATGATTTAATAGTACTTCTTAAAAATTTAAATTTTATTTTATTTTATTTTTTATTTGTTTCAAATTATTTTTGTTTGTGTTTTCAAAATTTTTAATATTTTAGTGAAAAAAATAAAATTTAAAAATAATTATTTTAATATATTTTTAAATAAAAAATACTTTAAAAGGTAAATATTGCCATAATATTAAACAAATTTCGAATCAAATTGATATTTTAATATTTTGTGATAAGTTTAAAGTGTTGATGTGAAAAATAAAAAATATAAATATTTTAACATATTTTTAAATAAAATAACACTTTTAAAAAATATATATACCAAAATACCAATCACACATTTAGTGACCATTTGACTGAATTTATGTTCTTTAAAATGTTTTTTATCTGAAAAATACCAAATTGATATTTTATAAGTGTTTTTTAATATTTATAATGTGTTGATGTAAAAAATAAAAAAATATATTTCAATGTATTTATAATTAAGAAACAGTTTAAAAATACATTATACACCATAATATCCAAAATATTTATACCAGTTGCAATATGAGATAGATATCATGAAACTAATTTATTAATTATAGAGCAGCAGAAAATATGTATCTTGTTCAAGCCATTGATACTTTAATAGTCGAGAAAAATATTGCATAACTTATTTATTTTTCCTTTTTCCAGCCCTCTGATTATAAATTCATGGCTTTTCTTTGAATTTTGAGTTCACTACTTATTTATTTTTCCTTTTTCCACCCCCTCTGATTTTAATTTCATGGCTTTTCTTTGAATTCTAAGTTCATTTGGGTATATATTTATCGCCGAGTCTTTAAATATTTTTTTTATTAAAAATATCAATATATTGATTAGCATGTAAATCATGCTAGTGAGTGATTATGTTAATTGAAAAATTAACAAATATTATAGAAATATGGTAAATTAATCCAAGATAAACACCATGTGATTCTCACAATGCTAATTTGGAGAAAATATATATTGTTTTACATATTTTAAGTGGAAATATTTATAGTGAAAATAAAACATATCCATCCCACAATATTAAAGATTTTTTTTTTAATCTTTAAATTCTAATTCAAAATTATCCTATTCACAAAACTATACATACACGCATATATTTCCACAATTATAATAGAAAAAATTAAATATTAATAATTAAACTCATCGTCATCGCAATGCTTCATTATCATCCAAGAAGCAAATTCAATAACACCTAGTAATATTTTAAAATAAAATAAATGTAGTCAAAATCTTATAAATTAATATTTCTAGGATAATAAAAAAATTATTAATGAATCAAGATATTATTTAAACTTTAAATTTTAACTGGGATCAAATAAAAATATAATATAATTAAAATTATTAATTTATCAAAATTATACTATATTACTGTTATAAAAATGAAAATAGTCAACGGGTATTGCTCGAGGATTCATTCAAGGAAACTAGATAGTTTCCATTCACTACTTATTAATAATTATATTCAGGCATGGGAAATTATAAATATTGACAACTCGAAGCCATCTTAACTCAAGTATAAACATAGAACATACAACGTAAGGGTTTTATATTTATAGTAATAAGAAAAAAATAAAAATATCGCGATAAATTACAAACGTATTGTTTTTCGTTTTGTTACAATGACAAAAGTACCCCTACGTCACGTAAAGGACAACTCAGTAGTAGAAAGCAAGACAGAGAGGGACAGAGACAGAAGTTTTGTCAGTACAGAAACCCAATAATATATATTATATATATATATATATATATTTTGGAAAAAAAAAAGCAACGAAAATGAAACGAAAGCTGCTGCTGCTGCTGCATCTGCTCTTCTTCTCCTTCTTCTTCACTCAGTAGATCTCTCTCTCTCACTCACTCACACGAGTGGATAGCCAGCCAGCCAGTGTTCCCATTCTTTTTCTTTTTTTCTTTATGGTGCTGAGTCAACTCGGGGTGAGATATTATGGGTTGTTGCCAAACTTCTTTGTTTAAGGCACCAATCTCCGATGACAGTAAAAACAATCAACAGCAACAGCAAAATCAACAGCAACAACCACAGCATGTACGAATTAACCATGCTTCACGGCCAACAAACGGAACGGAAACAAGCGGTGGTCTTGGAGGTGGTGGTGGGGTGCTGTCTTTCACGGAGTTCTCATTGGCTGACCTGAAAGCTGCGACGAACAACTTTAGTCCCGAGTTTATCGTGTCTGAAAGCGGTGAAAAAGCGCCAAATGTTGTTTACAAAGGACGGTTACAGAATCATGATAACAATAATAATAGAAGTTGGATCGCTGTCAAGAAATTTACCAAACTTGCCTGGCCTGATCCCAAACAGTTCGCTGTACGTAAATAAATTATATTTTCTTGTTTTTACTTTTAAATTCGTTCTGGGGTTTTGATTTTGTTGATGCGTTTTTTCCTTTTTTTTTTTTTTGAAGGATGAAGCGTGGGGTGTTGGGAAATTGAGGCACAAAAGGTTAGCGAATTTGATTGGTTATTGTTGCGTCGGAGACGAGAGGCTGTTGGTGGCTGAGTATCTGCCAAATGATACCCTTGCAAAACACTTATTTCACTGTATGCACCTTCTTGCATTATGTATTTATATGCATTTTTTTTTTCTATGTTGAATTTGATTCAGCTTTAGTTTTTTTCTTTATGTTTATTGAATTTGTTTGAAATTTTAATGTTATTTAGAATTTTATGTATTAGCTATTCCTATATTTGGATAATGTGGTAAGAAAATTGAATACTTTTAGATTAAGCTGCAATTTGTTGTCATAATAATGGGATTTCATTCTTGGTGCTGCTAAGTGCTTGAGCTTTTTGTTTGTGTTACCGATGACTATGTAGCATTCTTATCACTGGTACGGGTATATTAAGAAATTGTTCGTGTTCAAGGCAATGATGGGGCTAATGACATTCCGATCATTGAGATGATTTCTGTATGGATACCTCAAATCGATTGTGATGTGTAAAAGGAATTTGTTTAAAAACGAGTAGAAGAGGAAAGATGGAATTACTTTTTACTCTGTGACGTGAAGGTATGAGCTGGGAGGGTTGCAAAATTAATATCAGCCTGTAACTATGTCTCTTGCTATTCAGCTTGCAGAAATATTGGTATCTTGTATGTTGAATTGAACGATTATTAAATGGTCATCAGCTAATTTTTCTACCAGAATATTAACATATTTTCCGTCCATGAATACAATTTCACCATGCTTTCTTGACAGGGGAAAACCAAACTATTGAGTGGGCAATGCGTTTGAGAGTTGCACTATATATTTCTGAAGCTTTAGATTATTGTAGTTCTGAAGGTCGTCCTTTGTATCATGACTTGAATGCTTACAGGGTGCTTTTTGACGAGGTATAGTAAGTTTATCTTTTTTGGTAAGCTTGATGATCTATCATAATCTAGCCTGTCTATCTAACATTTGCATAAATTTTTTATCTGTGATTTCCATTTTATTTGATTAGTTTAACATCTCTGATTGTTATAAGATATTTCCATTTGCATAAATTTCTAGTGGATGGTTTTGGCAGAATGGAGATCCCCGGCTTTCATGTTTTGGATTGATGAAGAATAGTATGGATGGAAAGAGTTACAGCACAAATCTTGCTTATACACCTCCTGAGTACCTACAAAATGGTAAATGCTTTTGCTTTGTTATAAATCTACTTTGACTGTTGTTGATGTCTGTTTGCTGTGACTTTTCAGTAGTCAGTTCATTCACCTCTGTGCTATGAACATGTCATATGTGTCTTCTCTGCTGTTGGAAATCCCTTGAAAACAATGGTTTAAAATGCATGATGAAAATATTTTGGTTGAAAGTATCCTAGTAGCTACACCTTAAAAAAAAAAAAAAAGCTCCAAGTATCACAAGGATAATCTTATTATGCATTTTATAGAATCTGTAGTGTTTCTCAGAAAAAAAAGAGGTGAAAAATCAAAGAGAATGCATGTACCGTTGAGGAGAAAAAGAAGAGAGCTGGGTCTTTTCACTATTGAATTTAGTTTGTTCTTAAATAAGATACAGAGGAGCTGCTTCAAACACAGAATATTTTGAGGAGGACCCTTATTGGAAGACAATTTACAAGAGATCGATAAAAATACTTGTCCAACTTAATCATATTTGTACAACCCTCCGAAAGAGAAAATAAGAGTATACATTTTGAGCAGCTAATTTTATCTCCATTTTTCATGTGTGAAATTGAACTGATAACCTCATAAAGGCAATGGAAATTTTTTTTCTAATTGAAATGCAAATATAATGCCCAAGGATTGCCCAACATCAGTATTTATTGAGATAAGACATACTTAGACAATGCGCCAATTCTCCTTAATCAATCCTCCATGCATGTAGGACTGGTGCCTCAAATCTTTTGTTCTATTTTTTGAGTAGCCTTTAGAATTCAATAAAATGTTCTACGAGTTCATGTACGTAAGGCATTGCATTTTATGTCGACGAAAATTACATTTTTCAAATGTGAAAACTTAAGTGGTTGGCAGTAACCCTTTATAACACAATGAAACCAAATCTGGTATGAACAAAACATCGAAATTTACAAACTAATATAATGATTTATGCCTGGTGCATTCCATTAGCAATCTTGCATTTTCATTTCCAAAGAAGTGCCTTGCTCAATTTCTTTGTATTGCATAACAGCCCTCATTTTTGCTGCATTGCAATTCATTTTTGCTTGTATTAGTGACTACTATCTGATCATTGCTTCATAAAAGTAACTAAATCTTATATCTAGGAAGGGTCACTCCAGAAAGTGTCATCTTCAGCTTTGGGACTGTCCTTTTGGATCTTCTTAGCGGAAAGCACATCCCTCCTAGTCATGTAAGTAATTCATACTGTCCTTCTGTGCTGAACATCAGAATGCACCGTTTCCATTTAGTGGTTCAACAAAATGATCTTTTTTTTTTTTGTGGTGGGCAGTGGAGTCATATATGGCGATTCTTAATGGGATGCCATTTTGATAGTGCTTACTCTCAAGTTCTGTACATGATTAGTTAAGTAGAAGCTGGAGTGAAAATCAATGCTCAATGTGTTTGGATAATTTTGACTGAATTCTAGCTGGAGCCTTGGATTTGATTACTTGCTGTCCATTGTCACAAGCTCAAATTAAGAATACATTTATCTTCTCAATGCTCAACTGCTTTTTTCTCTTCATTACACAAGCTTCTCTCTCGTCTATGAAAACAAACAGTGTGAGATTGAGTTGCATGAGGATGTACAAGTCGATATTATTTTATGGAAGATGGCTGACTGGGAGTGTATATCTAGCCCATGTCGATACTCCATTGCTTGAGCTTTGAACCTGTTTTTGCTAATATTATGCCCATGATCTCTGATCATGATGACACATTGTCATTGCTATGCTATAACTTATATGGTTGAATAGATAAAATGACAGTTAATGCTATGCTAATGCTTAATAGGGAAATGGGAAATTGACAGCAAATGGAGTTTTATTTTATTTTTCCTTATAAAAGTACTTCATGTTAGTTTTTCTATTTGAAAATATGTATTATATATGTTTTCGAGTATCTGTAAATCAGTAGCCTGCATGGCAGGAATATTTATTATTTATACTATCAAATATATTTAAAGCAGTAGCCTGAATGGTAGACTAAGCTGTAGTTACTAAATGTCAGATTTTTTGTTGGACGTTTGACTCATTTGCTCCTTGCAGGCTCTTGATATGATTCGAGGGAAGAACATTCTTCTTTTAATGGATTCTCATTTGGAGGGAAACTTTTCAACCGAAGAGGCGACTGTGGTTTTCGATCTTGCCTCACGATGCTTGCAATATGAACCAAGGGAGCGACCAAATACCAAGGATCTTGTTACAACGCTTGCACCTCTGCAAAACAAACCTGATGTAAGCTGCCTACTTTGCTTCATTCCTTCTGTTTCATACAATTATCTTGTTTTAGTGTAATTTGATAATACTTGGGATCAGAATACAGGGGCTAGTTAAAATCTGGAATGACTGGATCGCTTGTCGCAATAGAGCCCTTTGTATTACTTGATATCTTGCCATTAATAAAATTTTTGCCTTAATTATTATCTTCCTCAACAGATTTGCCTCTCTCTCTCTCTCTCTCTCTCTCTCTGTATCTCAAGGAGGGGGTTGGTTTTTTGTTGCTATTTAGAAGTTGTTCTTCCTAGACAATGCATTTAAAATGTAGATGGTTGTATTCATGTAAGACTGGTACAGTTTTGGGATCATAAATCTTTGCTTCCAGGTTCCATCCTATGTGATGCTGGGAATTTCTAAGCATGAAGAAACAGCACCACCTACCCCACAGCACCCGCTCTCTCCAATGGGTGATGCTTGTACACGGATGGATCTCACAGCTATCCATCAAATATTGGTAATGACACACTACAAAGATGATGAAGGAACCAACGAGGTAATTGAATTGTACAAATATTATTTCTGTGATATCTATTTTGCAGAAGTACTTTTCAAGATATCCATTTCTAATTCTCTGCTGAAATCTTCCATTTTAAATGGGTATTCTCAGTTATCTTTCCAAGAGTGGACACAACAAATGAGAGATATGTTGGAGGCTAGAAAGCGTGGAGATGTAGCATTTCGTGACAAAGATTTTAAAACTGCTGTAGAATGTTATTCTCAGGTGTGTTTTCTCTCTTGTCTGTGGATGAGATAATGGCTTTTCCTGTATAGAAGTAGTAATATTCAGGATGTAATAGGCTTTAAGTAGCTGAGACTTTGACGCTACTAGTTACTTGGATACTTTGGCTCAATATTCTTACTTTGTTTAGGTTGTGATGGTTTCGCCTATGATGGTAAAGCCTTGGTGAATTGATTTATATCTTTGGTTTCGGAATTCTGATGTCTCAGCCATGAAGTTTAATGTTAATTGTAAATTGTTGTGCTTCATCCATTAGGATTTGAGATTTTCCCTGTCAACAGGACTGATACTATATTTCTCTTAACAAGGTCCTGGGGATGCCTTGTTAATTTGCTGGCAACAACATAGTTCCTGTTCTTAATCAACTACAAACCATGAAATATACTTGAATTAGTTTGAATACGCAAGTCTGTATTCATGTAGACTTGGTTGTCCATGCCTCCCTACCTCTTCATCTTTGAAAGACAAAATTGTAAGTGGATTCTGTATGGTGCTCACTGCTCAGTTATAAAATGCTTGTTTGTGCAGTTTATAGACGTGGGAACAATGGTATCTCCAACTGTTTATGCCCGGCGTAGTCTTTGCCATCTCCTATCTGATCAACCAGATGCTGCTCTCCGAGATGCGATGCAAGCACAATGTGTCTACCCTGATTGGTCTACAGCATTTTACATGCAAGCCGTTGCCCTTGCCAAGCTTGACATGCACAAGGATGCAGCTGACATGTTGAATGAGGCTGCTGCATTGGAAGAAAAAAAGCAACGTGGTGGAAGTGGTGGAAGATGATCTCAAGAACACTACTCTGTATTATTCTTTTGTAACCAGATCAATTATTGCAGTTCTTGTATAAAAAATGTGGGTTTGATGTGGAGAGGGAATTGGAAATGTTGTTTTTGCCCATATGCACCATAGCGTGGCGGGGTTTGGGGTGGCGTGGAGAAGAGTACTACTGCACTGGCCATTGCACTATTTTTTTCAGAAATTAAATGAAATAATTGATTTTGTTGTTTCGTATATAAAGAGAAACATCTAACACTATTGTTTTTGTATACGAAGGGAAACATATAACATGAACTAATTGTGCAATGAGGACACAGAGCCCTGAGGTTCGATTAATCATATGTATTCTTTTGGAGGCCATTGCTGGCTGTTAATATTAAGCTTTCTGAGAAGAGAGAATGCAGCAGAAATCAAGAACAAAGAAGTTTCACGAACAGAATCTGAAAGGAAATGCACGCTGAAAGATTGCCAAGAGAGAATAGAATCTTCGGGGGGAAAACTGGCAGGATGTTCGGCGAGAAACGGAGAACGCTCGGAGGACATGATCAGATAAATGGTGGGTTCCAAGGACATTGGCACCCTTTAGGCAATATAATTAATATAATAATAATTATTATTATTATTATAGTTGTTTTTAAAAATATTTTTTCTTTATAAATGTATTAAAATAATATTTTTTATAATTTATTTTTAACATAGTATAAGAATATTATTTAAAAAAAAATAAAGCAAAAAGAAAATATTTTTTTAAAGAAACTTTTAAAATATAAAATCGAACGGTTTTTTCACATCACATCATGAGAAAAGCAACGATTTTAAAAACTAGTACCAGAATCTTGCCTCTACAAATTCTTGGCCTTCATATTACAAAATTCATAAATAAAGAATAATTGATTTTTTGTGTATGTGTGTATGTTTAACTTATAAGACAACATGGTTTAGATACTTAAAAATTGCAATCAGGAAACATATAGTTCAGCTTTTCCATCAATGAAGAGACTCATGAACTCTTCTCCATCAACACTTTCTTTTTCTATGAGGAGTTGAGCAAGCTTGTGGAGGATGTCAATGTGAGTTGTGATGATTTGCTTGGCTCTTGTATAAGCTGTCTCCACCAACTCTCTTACCTCTGCATCCACCACATCAGCAGTCGCCATGGAGTAGTCTTTCTGGGATGACATCTGTGATTGGAACACAAGGGGGGTCTTAATCCAATGTTCTTGTTGTAGAAGAGTTGGAAATGGTGAATACGAGAAAGCTAGTGAACGGAGAAGGCAATAAAACTTCAAGCACAAACCCTACCTGTTGACCCAAGAAAGGATTTCCACCAGGTCCACCAATGGCAACCTGACCAATCTTTTTGCTGAACCCAAACCTCTCAACCATCTGCCTTGCCACACGTGAAACTTGCATGAAATCATTGGATGCTCCAGTAGTCACATTTTCCTGACCAAAAATCACTTCCTCGGCAACCCTGCATTTGAGATGAGACAGAATTAAAAATCGTAGGTTCGGTAAAACACTGGCAATTCCCTTATTTTCATAAAATCTATTTAACTCAAAAAATAAAGCTCGCAGTTCAACTAAGGTCCAAACTAAAGGGAAATTTGATGCTGCTTGCTCACTCTAGAATAGCAACTTGAAGAGCAGGAAAGTACTCATATGCCTTGCTACAATTTTTCCCCAGGAAATAGCCCAATCAATACGAGTAGAACTAACCTTCCACCAAGTGCAACAGCCATTTGATTCTCCAGGTAGCTTCTACTGTACAATCCAGACTCGAGCCTTTCCTCACTTGGAGCAAAGAATGTTAGACCACCAGCTTGACCACGGGGAATGATGGATATCTTGGCTACAGGATCATACTCAGGCATAAGTGCACCAACCAAGGCATGCCCAGCCTCTGCAAATGGAGAGTAACACACATAATTAGCCTAACAAAATTGAATCCTGGGATATAACAAGAGACTAGAGGAAAGGCCAAAAGGTTATCATGCTTACCGTGATAGGCAACTAATTTTTTCTTTTCATCCGAGACAACAGCATTTTTCTTTTCCGGTCCTGCAATTATCCTCTCCAGGGCATCAGAAATCTCATCCTTGCTTATTTCCTTAAGGTCACGCCTAGCTGCAACAATGGCTGCTTCATTCATCAGGTTCTGCAAATCAGCTCCAGTAAATCCTGGGGTCCTCCGTGCAATCTTTTCAAAATCCACATCCTTTGCAAGTGCCTTCCCTCTAGAATGCACCTATAATTCATGAAAGTAAAATTGTTCACTATTCTAAGGTCAAGCAAGAACAGAATTTGTAGACAATGGGACAGGCTTACAAAACAACCTGATTCTAGAATGCATTATCAGACAAATCAATCTAGTATCCATAATCACACCAATTCAGAACAGTCCATTTTTCTCTAGAAACAAACATATCAAATTATACAAAATTTATTTAGTATGCAGTGTCGGACCAATTAATAACTAGACCAGAAAACCATCATTTTGCAGAGAATTTATCTAATAACACCAATATTAACATTCAGAGTTTAGCTGCCCTGAACTACTGCCTCTTAATAGACAAGACAGGACAAAAACACATGCACGCAAACACATTCTACTTCAATTGTTTGTTTCCTTTTCCTAATCTGTGTCCTCCATACATCTTTACGAGGAATAGAACAACTTGGTTGACATTGTTGAACTTACCTGAAGAATCTTGACTCTACCAGCGACATCAGGCCTATCGACTGTAACCTGTCTATCAAACCTTCCCGGTCGCAACAAAGCCGAATCAAGAACATCGGGTCTATTTGTAGCAGCCAACACAATAACACCTGAATTACCCGAAAATCCATCCATTTCAGTCAACAACTGATTAATAGTCTGCTCTCTCTCATCATTCCCCCCTCCTAGTCCAGCCCCTCTCTGCCTCCCAACCGCATCAATTTCATCAATAAAGACAATGCAGGGCGCTTTTGACTTTGCTTTCTCAAACAAATCTCTCACTCTTGACGCCCCGACTCCAACAAACAACTCAACAAACTCCGAGGCTGCGCACGAAAAGAACGGCACCCCCGCCTCTCCTGCCACAGCTCTAGCCAACAATGTCTTCCCAGTCCCTGGCGGCCCAACTAATAAACACCCTTTAGGAATTTTAGCTCCTAAGGCTGTGTACTTATCAGGATTTTTCAAGAAATCAACCACCTCTTGTAACTCCAATTTAGCCTGATCAGCTCCGGCCACATCAGCAAACGTCACACCGGTTTCCGGAACTTCTTGAAACTTCGACTTCGACCGGCCAAAATCCATCGGTCCACCCAACCCACCGGGTCCACCTGGCCCACCTTGCGCCCGTCGAAACAAGAGAAACAAACCAGCAAAAGCAAGAAAAGGGAACAAAAGATTTCCAATAAAATTAAAGAGCCCATTACCAGAATCCCCCTCGGCAACCGAAATATCAACGCCGTTCATCGCTAAAATGTCGATCAGATCAGGGTCATTAGGGACAATAACGGTGGCACGACGACCATCTACGGCGGTGAGTTGTAGGGCAGAACCATCTTTGCTGAAACGAACTCTTTCCACTTTCCCTTTCTTGACCGCATTCAGAAACTCGCTGTACCGCCATTAACTACCTTCAGGAAGGTCAGAGGTTGACTGAGACTGGGGTTTCGGAGCTGTTAAGAGAAGATTTTGAGCGAGAGTAGAGGATGGTCTGGTGGGCTGGGCTTCAATAACAGGAGGAGGAGTAGGTGGTGGTGTAGGGTTGTCAATTGCTAGCGCCTGAGGGGTTAAAGAAGAGAAGATTAAGGCAGTAGCTATGGTTGCTTGTGACTGAAGGGATTTTAAAGACTCATGATTCTTTTCATTCACAATTTTCTGAAAATTTTTGGGCAGAAGGAAGGATAAGGAGGGTCTGGTTGTTTTGGGACAAGGCAAGCTTCGGGAACCAAAGAAGTTTGAAGTGAGTAAAGGGTTTGTAGTTGATGATGCCATGCTCTGGTTTTCTGGGATGTTCTGTCTGAGTCTTTGACACTCTGTGGTGTGTCTTTGCTTTATATTTATCTCTTAGAATTTTCTAAGAGAAAATTAATTTTTGTTCAATTTTGATTTGGAATCCAAGTGGATTAAAAAGGAGCCATGAACTTGGTGTTGTGTGAGAAGTATTTACGTGTACAATACAATATCCACTTGTTTCAAGTTTCCTGCAATTTATATGCAGCAGATCGGCATTTTAATTTAGGGTATATTTCATTGTTGCCCCCCTTCAGTTTGAAAGTTTCAATATTACCCTTCTTTTAGTTTCAAAAAGATCCATCATGACCCTTAATCATTAAATGAAATAATTTTTAAACTTGGCTTGGCCTGGTATATTGATTTGGGAAATTTAAATTTGGTATTAATTAAAAAAATTCAAATCAAGTTTTTAATTAAATCAAATAAAATATTTACTTAGTAAGATTGGGTTGGTTTAATCATATTTTTATTAATTCAATTGACTCAATCAAATTTAAAAATCAAGAAAAAAATAAAAATAATGTTATTATTTTAACAAAATTGATTGACTCAATCACGATATCTTTTTAAAAGTAGTATTTCTTTGACAGCTATATTAAATAACACATCTTTTATCTTTTAAATTTGATTTTGATTTTTTTAATACAAAATTTTCTTTATGTTTTCACTATATATATCATGAGGTATGGAGGGGGAAATGAGACATAATTATGTATAAATCAAATAAAAAATATGAAAAAATAACCTATTATTTTTAGCATAAAGGAACAAATGAAACTTTTTTTTTTAAAAAAAATCAGAGCTAATATTGAAAAATTTCGAACTTGAGAGTAAAAGCGAATTATTGACTAACTAAGAGAATAACTTTTTTTTTTTTAAGAAATATTAACAAAGCCTCGGCCTGTCCGCCATCGGTGGTTCTCATTTTCAATGGGGCAGTGTTTCCGAAGTTGCACCTTTTAGGCCCATTTTTTCAAGCCCATTTGGGTACTCCGAAGAAATAATATTAGCCCGTTAGGCTAGTGTTTCACATCGTGGCCTAAAGTCAATTTGACATTTTTCGGTCCAATAACGACACGAGTCTTCCCTTTTTAGGCCCATAAAACGAACGTTCGGCTAGGGCTCTGAATTCAGCTGAGGCTGTCCTAGTCTACTGTAATTTCAAGATTATTTGGAGATCAATGTACGGCAAGAATTTCAAGATTATTTTAGCTGAGACTGAGGCTGTGCTAGTGTGCTGTAAGAAATTCAAGATTATTTCAAAATTAATTGCTGAAGAGAGCGAGAGAGATGTTGCTGCTAAATTTATGTATGTTGATTATTTTTCTATGTACCAAAATTGTATGATACAAATAAATCTGTATAATGGGCAGCTGATAGAAGCAAAAACTGCCCAAGATTAAACTAGTGGGTGAGAATGTTAAGGAGAGAGACTCTAGTTTTCAGTAATAGCCTGTAGGCGAACTCCAACTCCTCTTCTACTTCTTGAATACTTGACTGTGATGCCTCCAAATGTTTCAATAAGTTTTGGACCTGTACAAGACTAATGTCTTTGCTTGATCTCCAGGGAAGAACCTCGGCATTTATCATTCCAACTTCTTTGGCATCAACTGTTCTTCTGGACTTGAGTAGTTTTGAAACAACTGACCAGCCATTTCCCTTTGATTTTGGTGTCAGAGAAATAGAAGACAAGAGGGATGCAAACACAGCAACACTGATCTCTTCAACTTCTCTTGTTAGGGTCACTAAGGTTGTGTCTTTGTCTTGGGCTACTGATATATCCTTCTCCATTGTCTTCAAACTTCTAAAGGACTTGGACTTAGAGATCACTTCCTTCATTTTTTTTCTAGAGATCATAAATGCTTCGATATCTCCTGCCAAGCTAGATTCTCCTCTCTTTCTCCGGATGGAGGACTTCAGGTCCTTTAAGCAATCTTTCATCTGTGAAAAGATATCTTTCGTTGCGCCACACACCTCTAGCAACCTGAGAGATCTATCCAGGACCTCATCCACCGATCCTTGATGGTGCACATTTGAGATAGCTTGGTAGGTGAGTGGCAATTGAAGAAAATCGTCCACGCTTTCGTATAAACTCTTGAGGAGGCCACTTAATCCTTGGCAATTCAATAAGGATGTTTCTTTTGAGGATCTCAACCTTCCCAACCGCACCTTAACACTCTGAGTTAGGGGATGGGATTCTGAAGGCAAACTGATGGAGCGAACATGGCAAGAAGCCTTGGAGGTTCCAATCAAAACATCCATCTTTGATCTTCCCCTTTAGCAGAAGAAAGCCTACATTAATGATGTGAATAATGGGTGATGTAATACAGTTCAAACTTCGAAGTTGTTTAAACCAACTCCTAGAGCTTCTATTATATATAGAGCAAGAATTAGCCGGTCAAATTCCCTTCCAGCCTTGCATTTGCTGCCATGAGTTGCTTTCTCCGACAGCGACCAGCTTTCTGTCATCATTGCTACAGTTCAAGATGATTACCGGCAATAAGATAATCCAAAAATATCAGCATATGTGCTGATGAATCCCAGACAGAAAAATTATTATTACATCATCTCATAATGCAATTGTCAATTCAAGAGGCAAAGAGAAGAACCATCGCTGATAATATCATCTCGTAATGTTAATGAAACGGGAAAAAGTCAGATACCTGACAAAATGTTTGTTGGTTCATTGCCATGACACCCTGCATAAGCGCATCAATCAACTAAAATATTGGTGCAAAAAAGTGGATTGGACTGCTGCGATGTCATCCATACAAATATATTAATTCGGCTCGAGCATCGAAAGGGATCATGAGGCTCGGAAATAGCTTTCATTGATGTAGTTGGCGATGAGCAACTGGAATCTTGACAGCAATGACACGTACGGTGATGCACGTGTGATATAGCTAGGTCAATCAACATGAGATGTATTTTGTTAATGATTGAACATAAGTGATAATTACAAGCTGGTTGGCGCGTGATGGAGCAAGATCCATCTGTTTGCTCTACCTTTCATCTTTAATTATTCATGTTGATTCCCTGTTGTAGAGCAGCATGTCCAAAATTTTCATTTTCCGATTAAATTAAACTCGGCCCAATCTCTTACTAAAAGGATTGAGCGGATACAAATATCTTGTTGTATATATTTTTTGATAGTCACATACGATATATAAGATATTAGACACAAAATATATAACAAAATAAATCAAACCTTTCTGTTCTTATCTTGAATCTTTAATTAACGCTACAGATGTGTATTCTTTTATATCTCGTATTTTCGAGTCATGAGTTGGGCAAGTACAGCAATTTTTACCCGTCCTACTTGTTCTTTCATTCGATGTAATAAATCATTTGAAAATTACCATCAAATTCTTTTATCTGCATTATGAATGGTTCCAAAGACTACATTCTGAGATTTGAGATTTAATATTCCAGCTAAATTATGCATATGGTGTGCTGATCATATTTCTGTGTGGGTTACAAGGAGGCATGATAATATTGTTTGAATCATTTGGAGGTATATTATTAGGATTATGCTTCCTGAACCACAACATTATTGATGAGATAAAGTTGGCATTGTCAGAAGACGACCTGCCATGTGACAGCAATTGCAAGTCTGGATGCATGCATTTTGTCTCTGTATAATAGGCCCAGAAGAGGAGTCTTCAACATCATTTTCCAAGATCACTGGTATCAGCATCAGTAACAGGACTTCTTCCCAGCAAGATAAGATGGCTACTTGTCATGTTCGTTCTATCAGCTGGCCCTCAATTTCTCATCCTCTAAGTGTAAGCGTTGAAGATCAATTGGACAGGTTGAGATCATCACAAACACCTTCCACTTCAGTTTACCAAAAAGCGAGGGGCCTCAGAGTTTTGCATGAGTGCGTAGATGATTTTCTTCAGTTACCACTGACGCAACAAACACTCTCCAAAGAAAGGGCAGAAGAGGTGTTGAATGGATCTCTGCTGTTGTTGGATGTGTGCAGCAACACTCAAGATGTTTTCTCATCAATGAAAGAACGCTTTAAGAGACTAAAATCATCCCTCAGGAGGAGAAAAGGTGGGGAATCTGGCATCGCAAGTGAAATTGAGGCTTACGTGGTGTCTAGGAAACAATTAAATAAAACAACCCGCAAATGCTTCAGAAATTTGAAGAGCATGGAGAAGAACAACACTTCAGCAGTCCATGCAGTCGGCATGCTAAGAGACGTTAAAGAAATAACACTGGAAATTTTCCAATCTCTCTTGTCTTTAGTTTCTCAGCCAAAGACAACATCAAGCTCCCGTGGCTGGTCTGTCGTTTCAAAATTATTTCAATCCAAACGTGCATCATGCGAAGGCGAAGCCACCAAACTGGAAATGATAGATGCTGAGTTGCTTGTCCTGAAGTCAGGCAAAGACATCAATCCTATACAAGTGCAAAATATATTGAAAGAACTAGAGCTATTAGAGTCAGTCATTCATGAAGCAGAGGAGGAGCTGGAGGCTGTTTACAGGAAATTGCTGAAAACCAGAGTTTCCATTCTCAACATTCTCAGCCACTAGCTGATGTTCATCTCCAGATGGGGTAGCTTTGCTTTCATTCCTTGCAACAATTTTGTAAAACTGTTTTGCATGGTTGTAGACATACTGTACTTGTAAGGGTATTAAGATCAATATACCATACACCAGTCCATGCTAACCCTGTAATATTTTGAAATGAATAGAAAAAGGTTTAATAGGAAATGACAACAATACATTGGAGGAGCAAGTCTTAGGTATAAATTATTGAAGGAAACTTTGGTAATTTGCTTAACACTTGATAAATATAAATAAAAAGAGAAAAACAAAAGAAAAATGAGGAGAATCTAATTTGAAGAGAGAAAACTGAGTGTGGAAAAGAAGAATAAAGTTAAAGAAAATAAGTTCAAAAAAGTAAGATTTATGTTTTGATATGCATAATTGTTGGTATTAATTAAAATTACAAAATTATTAAGATTTAAGGTTTTAAAGTTTATGATTTGAATTAGATTGATGAGTTAATTGAAATGTTATGGATTAATTGTTATATTTAATTGTTTAATTGGTTGGTTTTTAGATGATTTTGTTAGGAATCATGATTTTGAGATTAATTAGTTTAATTGATGTATCAAGTGTAAGAAATTGTGAAAATCCCTTTTTGGAAATACTGAACAAAAGCACCTTGTGTCTTAAGATTGAGGATGATAAAATTTCAGTTTGGTTTTTCATTTGTGAAAATCACAATTTACACCCCAACTTTGAAAAAAGTTGCAAATTGGTCCCTATAGAAAAATTCAAGATAGAAAGAATTGAGGATGATTATGGGTAAATTTTCAGTATAGTTATGGATTTATGATATTTTTGGTTTGGTCCTCCAATCTGGTAAAATTACAATTTGACATCTAAAATTCGGTGGAAAATCCAAATTAATCCCTAATTGTAATTCTATTTTTTCATATTGGTTTTAATGAATAATAAAGGTTTATTGGTGAATTATTATCAAGTATTTTGATTTGTTTTCTTTTAAATTAGATTTCATGCAATGGTTTGATTTTTGAATTTTTTTGAAAAAAAAACTATTTTGGTTCCTAAACGTATAAGGTTATAAGTTAGATCATAAGTTAAGTGTATTAAATTAAACTTATGTTCCTTTTGAGTTTTTTTTTAGTATGTCTTCTTTTGTTCTAAAATATTCTTGATATTCCACTTATTGGACATCAATATGATTTTTTCAATACTTACTTCTATATTTGTTATGCTTTGAAGTCAAATGAGTGAATAATATTACATATGTATGAGAAATAATATAAATATTTGAATTGTTAGCCTGAAATAGATAATACTTCTTGATAATATATGCATGAAATAGATAATACTTCTTGATAATATATATCATTTTAAACATGATCATTTATTAAATATGAATTCTGAATATGAGATATGTGTATGTTTAGTTTGATAATTTCTCATTTCATTGATGTCATAAGTTGAACATCGAGATATAATTCTATTTGCTTGATTATGATATGACCCTTTGGTATGCCAACTCATATTAACAAGACAATGTTAGTATTTATGCACATCATATCTGAAGCCTAGGTAGTCGAATGAGTCATCAACCCATACAAACTGATCATCTCACAATCTAGAGCTACATGCTCATTGCATTTTTATTTTATGACAAGTCTTATCTTATAATATTCCTTGTTATAGCTTATTTGTAAAGCTTTCTTATGAAAGTATAAAGTCAAATTTGTACATATCTTTCTTTGTATTATTATTTTGTATATGTTTATTGAACTCTATCTATATATTCATTGAGTTATTGAACTCATTCTCTCGTTATTTATCATTTTCAAACTTGTAGTTTTGCTAGCAAATCATTTTTGTTGTGCTTCAAAATATGCTTTTTAATTTTAATTAATGTTATTCTATTATATCTAGTTAGAGCTCTAAAATTACGGTACTTGTATTAACTCTTGTATTAAGATGTTGATTTATATTTTGTAATTTAATTATGGAATTAAAAGATATGTAGAACTCTAGTTTGTTTAAATGTAAAAATTGATATATAAGTTTAGATTTATATAGATATAAAAACCCGGAGGAAAATTTTATCTATATGTCAATTATAAATCTAAAAATTAGGTTATGATAAATTTAATATCACAATTTTAGTTTAAAGAAACAATAATATAATTAATTTCATAATAGATGAAGCATCATAATCTGTATCATCCTTGATTGTTCTCTTTGAAATTTTAAATTCTCTTTTCATGAGAAATATGTTTTTTTATAATTATCATAATATTGTTTTAGTATTATTTAAATACTGCGTCTAGACAAGCAAGAACTTCTAATAATGAAAAGTTGTACATTCATCTCATTTAAAAGATTTTATAATAGTGATGAACGAATTATTATAAAAATAAACGATCAAGAAAATATTGAAAAAATAATTTTAATTTTTTTTATTTATTCCCTCAATGACTTTTGATTGAATTGCTTAATCACATCCTTCAAATGATTGACTCGATTGATCCATATTGTTGAATGTATCATAGATTTTAAATATCTTGATTTTTATTTTCTTAATATAAATTTTCAAAATAGTTTTCAAGAATTTAAAAAAGATCAAAATATGAAAATCTTACCCAATTTAATTAATCAAGATTAGAATTTATGAAAAGTTTGTATTATGGAGTGATGAAACATTAATTGTCCGAAAATCATGGAGAATAATGGCAGTCAAGCCAACAGAATCTTCCAAAAATAGATATGATGCTTCTATTATATATGTAACCCTATCTCACAACCATCAATAACTCAATTCTAACTCTTGAAAAAAAAAAAAACACAGCAATGGCTGCCTTTGTTAGGAGTCTAGTGCTTGCCCTCATGGTTTCTAGATTCATCAACATAATGGCATCCGACGACGACCCTTATGACGCAATATGCTCGCCGATATGGGGTTACTTCCCTGACTGTGCTGAGTATTTGGGTGGTTTAACCCATCACCTGCCAAAAAAATGCTGTCACGGCATCAGAAAGCTCAATGAAATAGCTAAGAAAGCCAAAAAGGGACCAAAGGTGGTCTGCTTTTGCATTGAAGCCTACATGGTTCCTCAAGATTTTCACTTAAAACCTTCACGAATCAAAAAGCTACCAAAGAAGTGCCACACAGATATTCGTTTCCCGATTTCTGAAACAATGAACTGCTCGTAAGTAAAGCTTTCCCATTCCTTTCTCTCTTTCAGATTCTTTAAACTATGTAACTTACTTACTGTTCTTGATCTTTTATTTTTCAGGTTTGACTAGCGTTGAGAGGTTGAATTCTTGAAGGACTTGCTGCCTTCATTGATAGACTAGTATGTAGAATATCAACAATAAATGGTATCAACAATAAATGGTTTATGGGCAAGATGTTTTTTTTTTTAATTTCTGTAATATTTTATAATCGGTAGTATATCTCTATTTTCTTTTAATATTTTGGGTAATTTGTGTTCTGGGATCTTTTTTTTTTTTTAATTTCCCTTTACAAATTTCAGCTTGTCTTCAAAGGTTAATTCATCAGAGTATTGATTTTTTGGTGGCATGTAGTTAAATCAATGCCGTGATGAATTCTCATCGGCGGATGGTTGGATATTATTATTATTCATCAAGATCACACGCACGGCCTGCATGTATTTTAAATATGACCCTATATAACACATCATCCTGACATGAAGATCTGCGCAATCTGTATAATAAGATTCAAATCAAATTAATATTGTGATGGTCAACTACTGTCTGAGAGTCATGGTGGCAAAGTGCTCGTGCAAGTCTTTAAATATTCTTCCAGTATTTCTTTTATGGGATTTCTCTTCTCGAGATCCGACCGGGACACAGCATTGGCAGAACTGCCAACTCACCGCATGATAAACAATTAAAAGCTCTAGAGGAGGATGGAATTCCTCTTGTCATCATTCTTCTGCTACAGAGAGGGGGGGGACGGGACTAACTGATGTTAGCCAGGACAACCATGCATCATCTAATTAAGAGTTGAAATACTACTTCAGCAACTACAATTATCAAAAACGTTAGTTATTAACTAAATGAAATTGTGACTTTAAGACAAACTTAGACTACTATTGGGCAGGCGCTCTCTTTCAAGGGAAGAGAACCCTTCAAAAAATGGCGTGTGCCGCTATCTGTGGATGGCATACGTATTCTTTAGTAAAAGGCTAAAGAATAGTTCGGTTTGTGCTCACCACAGGCTAATAATTTTATTAGGCAAACGCCCATACTCCAATCTGTTCATTGAAGAAACTATGAATGTACAGTAATTATCATGGGAAAGAACTAGTGAGGAAGAAATGCAAGACCAGTGGAAAGAACTAGCGAGAAAGAAATGCTCAGCAGCCATTCCAAGTGCAACAGACGTCACTGACCGAGGCCATGGACCTTCATGATCGCCCATTGACCCCGTCCAGGTAAGTATGTTCTGCAGTTTCTCTATGCTTCTTATTTATAGCCTCAGCTCTTTTTCTCTTTTAGTTTTAGCCGACGTGGGTTATGGTTATTTTCACACAAGCCAAGTTTCCCTGTATACGGCCCTGTCATCTTCTGGGAAACATTCGTGCAGGGCAACTAATCCACCTTCTTATCTTGTTATTCAATCGTGTTGGAATTTTTGATCGGATGGTTACATAAATGCACTGGCAGACCATGGAAATTATAAAAATTACGCCAGAAAGAGAACACTTCTCCACATTTTTTCAATGGATTGGTTGTGTCACAATTACTGGATTCTGAAGGTTCAGAATGCATAGCTACCTGTATTTCTCATGGTATTTCAAAACATGGTGGATCCTTCCATGTTGGCACCTGCAGGCTATTCTATATATTTCTGTTACTTTACTTGCTACTTCTATGCAGCACTACGGATTAGATGCTATTGTCTGCTTTGCTACCGGTTACATCTGCAATTTTTGGTCCCTACTCCAAGCTCTAGGTGTTTTTTGCAGATTACTTTTTGCTTCTGATTGACAGGCTGTTTCATTTCTCTTAACAGGCTGATATTCAAAGTCAGCATCTACTTGCTCTTGCAAAGTGTGTTCAATTGCCTTCCAGCTGCGTACTTCTCCTCTCAGTTGTTGCCTTTCGGATATTTACCTGCTGCCAACTTCATCGGTTTTAGCTTCTTTCTCTGGTCTTGTTGCAGCACCTCATATATTCTCCATCGAGCTGTTTTTTCATTACGCATCCATCTTCTCCTCCAGCAGAAGAAAAGGCCTCCACTCATGCGATGCACGCAGGATGAAATTCAAAGTAGTTAAACGAACTCCTCTAGCATCCATTATATGTGCAACAACAGTATCAATTCCGAGTCGATCGTTCCAGACTCGAATTTGCTGTCAGGTGTTGCATTTTTCCGACAAGCCCGGCTTGCTGCCTATAAAATACTCTTGATATTAAAGCATACACCCCTATGTTGCAGACAGAAAAATTATCATAACAGCAGGATACATTTGAATATCCTGAAATTTACCGATCATATCTTCGTGAAGTGCTATTAAAGAGGCAAAGATAAAGAAACCATTGCTACGAATACTATTTTTTAATGATAATGAAATGAATATAGATCAGTTATTCAGGTCTCTGACAAAATTGTTTCCTTGCTTCATTGCCATGACACCCTGCATAAGCATATCAATCAAGTAAAATATATATGCACGCAATTGGACTGCACCCATATTTTCCCAACACATATATTTATTATTCTTGAGTTTCAAATTGAAAATGGATTTCGAGGCTCGGAAGTATCAAATAGCTCTCATTGATATACAGGGTGAGGAGCAACTGGAATCTTGACAGCCTATTGCTTGCATCTAAATTTGCCTTGGTGGTGCGTGTACGACGATATAGATCAATCAAACATGGAATGTATTTGTTAAATGCACACAAGTGATCATCCTAGCTGGTTTGTGTCTGATTAAGCAAGATCCACCTATTTGCTATACGTTTTCATATTTAATCTATTTTGTACATATTAATTATTGAAGTTGATACCTCATTGTAGAGCAGCATGTCAACGAAGCAGGAAGCAACTTTGTCAGAGACTTTTTGTAAGTAATCAATTGGCTCCAAGAACTTCATTGTAAGATTAAAATTAGAACATTTCACGTGATGAGATTCCAGCCAAATTATGCATATGGTGTGATGATCATATTCTGTCTACTATTGTTTGTAAATTTATGATCAGTTGAGCTTATTTTATTGGCATTATGTTTCTTGAACTACAACCACGATGAGAGAAAGTCGGTATGGTCAGTAAACTTGCCAAATGACAGCAAATGCAAGTCTGGATTCATTGCATTCCCTATTGTTGTTTCCCATTCTATATATAAGAGGCCCAGAGAAGACTTCTTGAACAACAACTCCGAAGATCAATTGTATCAACATCAGCATCCAAGTATTTTCTGCTAAAGAATAAGATGGCTACTTGTCATGTTCGCTCTATCAGCTTACCCTCCAGATCTCATCCTCTAAATGTTAGTGTTGAAAATCAATTGGAAAGGTTGAGATCATCACAAACAACTTCCACTTCAGTTTACCACAAATTGAGTGGCCTCAAAGTCTTGTATGAGTGTGTCGATGATTTTCTTCAGTTGCCACTAACCCAACAAACCCTCTCCAACGAACAACACAAAGAAAGGGCAGAAGAGCTGTTGAATGGATCACTGCTCTTGTTGGATGTATGCGGCACAACCAGAGATGTTTTTTCGTCAATGAAGGAATGCTTGCAACTACTTGAATCATCCCTCAGAAGAAGAAAAGGTGGGGAATCTGGTTTGGCAACTGAAGTTGAAGCCTATATGGTTTCTAGAAAACAAATTAATAAAACAATCCGCAAATGCTTCAGAAATTTGAAGAGCGTGGGAAAGAAAAACACTTCAGCAGTAGATGCTGTCGGCATGCTAAGAGAAGTTAAAGAAATAAGCCTTGAAATTTTCCTATCTCTCTTGTCCTTGGTTTCTCAGCCAAAGGCAAGATCAAGCTCCTATGGCTGGCCTGTCATTTCAAAATTATTTCAATCCAAGAGTGTATCATGCGAAGGCGAAGCCACAGAATTGGAAAAGATAGATGCTGAATTGCTTGTCCTGAAGTCAAGCAAAGACATCAATCCTGTACAAGTGCAAAATGTATTGAAAGGACTCGAGGCATTAGAGTCCAGCTTTCAGGAAGCAGAGGAGGAGTTGGAGGGCGTTTACAGAAAGTTGGTGAAAGCCAGAGTCTCCATTCTCAATACTCTCAACCACTAGTTGATGCACTTCTCAAGATGGACAGCTTTGCTTTCACCATCGTTCAGTACAATTTTGTAAAGCAATTTTGCCGGAGTTGTAAATATACAGCATGTACAATTCTATCAAAATCAATATGAATACAACAATACAGTAACAATTATCTTAATCATATGCTCCATCTCCATTTCAATATCTTGCTTTGAGAATTTATATGTTGGTCCTTCAGAATTTATCTGAAACCTGTTTCAGTTCTTATCTCATCTCGCAGTGGTCATTACTTCCTGAATAAAAACACATCTCTTTTACTACAAAACACATAAATAAAGTTGGATGGAAAAGAAAAGAGAAGGCAGAGGTTTTATAGCTAATCCCATTCCCTTATATCAGGAAAAATGTCCTTTTGTTTTTCTTCCAAAGCATGATCATTCTCAACAGAAACAGATCCGGAAATGTTACGAAAGAAGGTTGAGCAGGCTTAATGACTGGAGTCGGATAACACCATCAGCTAGCATGCTGATTTAATAGTTTTTTAGTCTTTCATTTGTGCAGGGAAAACTATGAATAAATAACTGGTTATCAATGTAGCCGGATCAATTCACAAGTTCTAACTTTTTTTTTCTTTTTGTGCAATCAAAATCAAGATCAAACAATCAATAAATATAATTGAATAATCACATAAATCAACACCAAAATTTTTACATGGAAAACCCGATACGAGAAAAACCACAAGACCGTAGTCCACTTAAAAACTTCCACTATCAACAAATAATGGGTTTTTAATATGTTTGCTCTAATTAATTCATTGCAACAACTACAGTAAACATTAGGTTTTTAATTCCAAGAGACAGTCATGCTATCTCTTGGTAATTAATATGATGGTCCCACTATCATATGGTGCAGAATCACACATAACAAATCTCCACCACACGCACCATGTGTGGAATTTACCATACTGGCGATCAACATGTAAGCTTCAATTTAGGAGGGTCTGACAAGCCTGCTTCCCTTCTACAAAACTCAAATTTCTCTCTCAATAGAGGTTTGATCATCATGTCTGACATGTTGTTATCAATATGGATCTTCTCAACAACAAATAACTTGATCTCCATAGCATCTCGAATCCATTGATATCTAACCTCAATGTGCTTTGATCGAGAGTGAAAAATAGGATGCTTACTAAGATGGATTGCACTTTGATTACCACAATGTAACACAAAATTCTCTTAAACTAGGCCAAGTTCATGTAAGAACTTCTTCATCCATAACAACTCTTTGCCCCCTTCAATAAGAGCAATATATTCAACCTCTATAGTAGATAATGCAATATATTTTTGCAACCTTGATTGTCATGAGACTGTTCCCCCTGTAAACTTTATCAATTATCATGATGTGGACTTTCTAAAATCAACATCACCAGTTATACCTACATTTGTGTATCCATCCAACACAGGTTTATTATTGCCAAAACATAAGCTAAAACTAAAGGTACCTTTGAGATATATGAGTATCCATTTTACTGCTGATTAGTGTTCTTTACTAGGATTTGAGTGGAACCGACTAACCACACCAACTGCATGAGCTATATCTAGCCTTATGCAAATTATGACATACATCAAGCTACCAACTGCGAATGCATAAGGAACGTTTTTCATCTCATATTTTTCTTCATCACTTGAAGGACATTGCTTATAACTTAGTTTAAAGTGGCTTGTAAGTGGAGAACAAACAGGATTGGAGTTGTTCATGTTAAATCTATCAAGTACAACTCAGATTGAAGACATCTTAACCACAAGTGAAAAAATTCCTTCAAAATCAATACCCTTTTTCTGACTGAAACCTTTCATAACCAATCTTGCCTTGTACCTTGGCTGCGAATAATGCTTATCAATTTTCAACTTGAACACCCATTCGTTTTTGAGTGCTCTTTTACCTTTAGGAAGCTTCACTAACTCAAAAATATGGTTTTTATGTAAGGATTTTATCTCTTATTGCATTGTTTTCAACCACTCACTTTTCTTATCATGTGACATAGCTTCATCAAAGTATTTTGGTTCTCCCCTATTAGTAATTAATACATACTCATGAGGAGAATATTTTGTGGAAGGTTAGCGAGGTCTAGTTGACCTTCTCAATTGTGGCTAATCTGGAGCTTCTTATATAACCTGTTCAGGAATAACATCAATATCATCATTAGTTGATTCAGGATCACCAACTAATGGCTCAATAAAAAAACCATCATTATCATCATTTTATAAATCTCCCTCCTGATTAATAGGCATCAAGGGTAATTATGGAGTAGGTCTTGGATTTGAATTAGATGGAATAAAAATAGTAGACTTTATTTTCTCCTTCTGTTTAAAGTGTTCAATGGTTTGATCTTCAAAGAAGATAACATCTCTACTTCTAATAATTTTCTTCTCCTTTGGATCCCACAACCCATGGTCAAACTCATCATCTTTGGAGCCCAAGAAAATACATTATTTTATCTTGCTTTCAAGTTTAAACCTTTTATTTTTGGGAACATGTACAAATATTATGCATCTAAACAATCTCAATTGTGCATAAAAGACATCATTTCCTTTCCAAACTCTATTTTGAACATCAAAATCAAGAGGAACTAATAGAGAAAGGTTGATCATAGTAATTGCAGTCTTCATTGCCTCACACCAAAAGGATTTAGGCAGCTTTACATGAGAGAGCATACATATAATTCTTTCAACAATGGTTCTGTTCTTTCTCTCGGCCACTCTATTCTGCTGTGGAGTCTTAAGAACTGTATTCTCCAACTTGATACCTTGTTCCTTGCAATACTTCTCAAAAGGACCCCTATATTCACCATCATTGTCAGCTCGAATACATTTCAGTTTTCTACTAGTTTCTCTTTCAACTCTGACATGAAAATCTTTAAAGACATCAAGCACCTAATCTTTGGATTTCAAACAAGTGGTCCAAATTTTCATGGAGTGATCATCAATAAAACTAACAAAGTACAATGCACCTCTAAGAGACTTATCAATCATAGAGCAAATATCAGTATGAACTAAATCAAGAACATGTGATCTTCTATGTGAAGGTGATCCTTAAAATACAACTCTATGTTGTTTACTAGTTAAACAATGAGTATATGTGTTCAAGTTCATACCTTTTAATGAAAGGTAGTTCTTCTTGGCTAGGATGTTAAGGCCTTTCTCACTCAAATATCCAAGTTGTTTATACCATAAATCAGTAGAGCAATCTTTAATTGCATTTACCTTCCCTTTTATCACCTTAGCTTGTGACATCTAAAGACTCATCTTCTTCCCTTTAGCAACAATTAAAGAATTTCTAGAGAGCTTTCATTTACAATCTCTAAAGTAATTGTGATAACCTTTTTCATCAAGAGTACCTGTAGAAATTAAGTGTATGCACATATCAGGTACATGCCTCACATTTTTAAGTAGCAACTTACACCGAGTATTAGTTTCCAACCAAATATCTCCAATGCCTACAATACTAGCCATCCCTTGATTTTCCATCCTAACTTGACCATAATTACCAGTAGTGTAGGATGTGTAAAAATCATGTTGGGGTGTCATATAATAAGAAGTTGTTGAATCTGTAACCCATGTGGTATCTTGACATGCAAGATTAACACAACCATTATCATAAATAATGAAAACATCACTGTTAAATACAACTGCAGCTATATCATTCTCTTTATTCTTATCTTCATCTTTTCCCTTTTTTATCTCTTTTATGCTTTTTACAGTCTTTTTGAATATGACTTGGCTTGTCATAATAATAATACTTAAAATCCTTCCTTGATTGAGATTTTCCTCTTGACTTCCATTTGCCTTTTTTATTGCTGGATTCTCTATCTTACTTGCCATGAGAGAACCTACTTTGACTTCTCCCTTGACTTTTTATAACAAGTGCATGATACTCGAAAGTGCTTGTCCCTTTCCCTTTCTTCTCTTCATTGAGGATACTATCATTCATTTTCTTCAAAGTAATATTTCCATTCGAAGTAGAATTACTAAGTGACACTACCAAAGCCTTTTAATTATCCGGCAATGAACTCAATAAGATTAGTACTTGCATCTCATCGGCTAACTCAAGATTCATCAATGGAAGCTAATTCAAGAACCCTTGAAATTTATTTATATGCACTGAAGCATCTTCATCATCTTCATCATCTTTGTACTTCAAATTTAAAAGGTTTATAATTACAAAAACCTTGTTTTGTGCACTCTTTTTAGCAAAGGTTTCTTCCAACATCTTCCAAACTGTATAGTAGTCATGTTCTTGAGAAATATGATAGACTTAAAAGATACCCATTTTCTAACATAAGCACTCGCTCTTCTATTAAGCTCATTATATTTTACCTCATCCATCTCATCAAGTTTTATTCATTTACACTCAAGCAGCAATGTCAGATCATTGCAATATAAGTGATCCTCCATCATTGTTTTTCATAGAAAATAATAAGAGGAAGTGGGCTTTATCATGCTCGAATCTTTCTTTTCCATTTTAACTACACAAGAAATTCAATATACACAACCAGTGCTCTGATACCACTTTGTTGGGAAAACTATGAATAAATAACCGGACACCAATCTAGTCGAATCAATTGACAATTCACAAGTTCTAATTATTTTCCCTCTTTGCGCAATCAAAATCAGGATCAAACAATCAATAAATATGATGTAACAATCACACAAATCAACATTAAGATTTTTACGTGGAAAACTCGATGCTGAAAAAACCATGGGACTGTAGTTCAAAAAAAACTTTCACTATCAATAAATGATGGGTTCATAATTGTTCTTTCTCATATTCAACTAAGGGATACAACATATATATTATTAAGAACAACCTATTCTTGGCATAAAACAAGATTAAAGGAGCATTTAAGAAAAACTCACAATATTGACAGCCCTGTCTTCTGTCAAAACGGCCAACTTTTACACAATCAATCTTCGATCCAACCATTCAAAATGAAAAGTAGCGTATCTAGAAGCTGTTGTCCAAAACTCAGCCCAATCTAATAGTAAACGAGCTGAAAATTGAAGAAAAAAGACAGATTATTCTACTACCTCTTCTTCCTTTCTTTCTCCCATGCTCTCTGTTATATTTGCTCTAATTAATTCACTATAGCCGCTACATTAAATATTAGGTTTTTAATTTCAAGAGATAACCATGTTATCTATTGACAGTTAATATAGTGGTCTCACCATTATATGACGTGAAACCACATACAACAAGTGAAGATAGAGCTATTGGATGGTCTATGTGTGAAACCACATACAACAATTTGTTCAGTGAAGATAGAGCTATTGGATGGTCTATGGTTCCCAAATTATTGAAATCCAGGCGTGTTCCATACGACGGGCAAGTTGATGCCAATGAAATGAAGAAGATGAATGATGGATTGATTGGTCTAAATGGAAAGATTTTCAGCCATTTTTAAATAAAGATTCTGCCCTTTTCTTTTTAAATGATGAGAGAACCAACAGGATTTCCAACAATTTATAGAAAAGCCATACCAGCCCTGAAAAATTCATGAAACTGAGACAGACAAAAGAGGCGCACATCCCTGTCATGCAAAAACAGTTTTCTATCTCTTTGTCTATTGTTTAAAAATAATAATAGTGAAGTGTTCACGTGTCAGAGATAGCTAGAGTATTAACGAGAGGGAAGGCTTTATTTGAGATGAACCAATCCACTTACACTGTGTATTATAGATACAGCTTAGCGAATTTCTATGAGAGAAATTGTACAAATGGACAGCTGATAGAGGAAAACATTGACCACTACGAGGAAGTTACTTGTGTACTAGTGATTGAGAATGTTCAGCAGAGAAACTCTGGTTTTCACTAGTAGTCTGTATACACATTCGTACTCGCTTATGCTTCTTGAATACTCCAATGTAATGCCTCCAAACTTTTCGATGCATTTTGGACTTGTGCAGGAGTAATGTCTTGGCATCAACTACACGTTTGGACTTCTTTAGTTTTGAAACAACAGACCAGCTGCCTCTCCCCTTTGATTTTGTTGTCAAAGAAATAGAAGATAAGAGGGATGCGAACACAGCAACACTCATTTCTTCAGCTTCTTTTGTCAGAGCTACCAAGGTGGTGTCTTTGTCCAAGGTTGCTGATATGCCCTTCTTCTCCATTCCCTTCAAGTTTCTATATGACTTCGAGATCTGTAGCTTCACTTATTTTCTAGAGATCATACATGCTTCAACGTGACTTGCCAAACGAGATTCTCCTCTTTTTTCTCAGAATAGATGATTCAAGCTCCTTTAAGCATTGTTTCGTCTGTGAAAAAATATAATTTGTTGCTCCACAAGCATCTAACAACCTGAGAGATCAATCCAATACCTCATCTGCTAACTCTTGAAACTCTTCATTTGAGAGAGCTTGATGAGTGAGTGGCAATCGAAGCAAATCATCGACACACTGGGACAAACTTTTGAGGCACTCAATTTTGGGCAGGTTGATGAGGATGTTTCTTGTGATGATCTCAATCTTTCCAGCTGCAACTTCACACTATGAGCTAGGAATGGGATTCTGAAGGCAAGCCGATGGAGCGAGCATGATAAGTAGCTTGAGAGGTTCCGATAAAGACATCCATCTTCCACTTTAATTAGCAGAACAAAGCCTCCACCGATGGGATATAAGTTCGAATTTCCGAGTTGTTCCAGCCAACCCCACATGCACCCGTTGCACCCGTTATATACAGAACACAGAGTAGAGATTCAACGTCCACTCCTTCCAGGCTCCCTTTGCTGTCATGTGTTGCATTTTACAACAGCAGCCGGCTCTCTATCCTCATCGCTATAGTTCAAGTTATGTACCGCCACTAAGGTAATCCTAAAAAATTATCCTCTCTATCCTCATTGCTGTCAATGATATGCAAAAAAAATCATTTATTCAAATCTCTGACAAAACTGTTTCCTGCTTCATTGTCATGACACCCTTGACGAGGATATCAATCAAATAAAATATATATGCACACAAGTGGATTGCACCCATGTCTACACACACATATTTATTCTGCTCGAGCTTCCATACATGAGGCTCGGAAATAGCTCCTGTTGATATACTTCTGAGGAGCAACTGGAATCTTGACAGCCTATAATAAACCATGAAATGTATTTGTTATGAAGCACTTATGTGATAACTACAAGATGGTTGACAAGTACTGGTCAAGCAAGATCCACCTATTTGCTCCACGTGTTCTTCTTTAATCAAGTTTGTACAGGTTAATTATTCAAGCTGAAACCCTGTTGTAGAGCAGCATGTCAAGGAAGCAGGAAACAACTTTGTCAGACTTGTATTATGTTATCAATAATTTGATTACCATAGCGTTTTAATATCATCGTTATGAACAGCTCCCAAAACATTATTGCGAGATTAAGATCTGAGCATTTCACATGATGAGATTCCAGCTAAATTATTCATATGATGTGATGACCATATTTCTGTGTGGGTTACAAGGAGGCATGATATTATTGTTTGAAAAATTATAATCAGTTGAGATTATATTATTAGCATGATGCTTCCTGAACTACAACAATGATGAGAGAAAGTTGGTATTGTCAGGAAACTTGCCACATGACAGCGAAAGCAAGTCGGGATGCATGCATTCCTATTGTTATTACCTATTCTATATATAATAGGCCCAGAAGAGGTTTCTTGAACAACTCCCAGGATCAATTGTATCAGCATTAGAGACTAGCTTTTTTCTGATAAAGGATTAATATGGCTACTAGTCATGTTCGCTCGATCAGCTTGCCCTCCAGATCTCATCCTCTGAATGTAAGTGTTGAAGATCAATTGGAGAGGTTGAGATCACAAACAACTTCCACTTCTGCTTACCACAAATTGAGTGGCCTCAAAGTTTTGTACGAGTGTGTTGATGATTTTCTTCAACTGCCTCTATTCCAACAAACCCTCTCCAACGAACAACACAAAGAAGGGGCAGAAGAGGTGTTGAATGGATCTTTTCTCTTGTTGGATGTGTGCAGTACCACCAGGGATGCTTTTTCCTCAATGAAGGAATGCTTGCAGCAACTTGAATCATCCCTCAGAAGAAGAAAAGGCGGAGAATCTGGTTTGGCAACTGAAGTTGAAGCCTATATGGTTTCTAGAAAACAAATTAATAAAACAATCCGCAAATGCTTCAGAAATTTGAAGAGCGTGGCAAAGAAAAACACTTCAGCAGTAGATGCTGTCGGCATGCTAAGAGAAGTTAAAGAAATAAGCCTTGAAATTTTCCTATCTCTCTTGTCCTTGGTTTCTCAGCCAAAGGCAAGATCAAGCTCCTATGGCTGGCCTGTCATTTCAAAATTATTTCAATCCAAGAGTGTATCATGCGAAGGCGAAGCCACAGAATTGGAAAAGATAGATGCTGAATTGCTTGTCCTGAAGTCAAGCAAAGACATCAATCCTGTACAAGTGCAAAATGTATTGAAAGGACTCGAGGCATTAGAGTCCAGCTTTCAGGAAGCAGAGGAGGAGTTGGAGGGAGTTTACAGGAAGTTGGTGAAAACCAGAGTCTCAATTCTCAACACTCTTAGCCACTAGTCGATGCTCTTCTCATGATGAGGCAGTTTTGCCTTCACAATCCTTCAAAACAATTTTGCCTTAAGTGTAAATATACAAAAAATAGACAGGTGTATATTAAAATCAATATGAATATACCACAGCGTTCAATATCCAAATTTCTTGTCACACCCTCTTCTCTAATATTCCAGTCTTCATAATTTTATAGTTGATGCTCCAGAATCCAATCCAGTATACCATACCAGTAACTTGAGTTTTTGATTGTTTGGATAATGAATGTTTTTTATTGTTCGGACAATGAATGATCTTACAATCATATTAATTTTCTATTCTCCATGACTCCTGGTGTAAAGGGTTAATAACGAAGATATGAATTCGCGGAAAATAGTTATTTTTAGTGAAATTTAAGGATTTTTCAATGAATAAGTCAATAATTTTTTAGTGAAAAATTATAATAAATAAGTATTAAATTCTTAGAACAAGAATGTTTATTCATAATTTATGCATGATAAATGGTAAGAATATGTTATAAAAAATTAAAAATTATGAATATTTTACCTGAATTGTTTAGATAAAATTTTAAATTTTATTTTATGCATATTTTACTTGAATTGTTTAGATAATATTTTAAATTTTATTATTTTTATCCACGGAGTGAAGAGAGAGATCAGATAACATTTTTTTTACATAACTTTTTTTTTACAGGAAATTAATGTTGATGAGAGTAATATATAAGATGATTCTAATATTAATGTTGATTACATTAACCTGATACTTAACATTTGATGTATGAATAGCTTTTAGAGAATATTTTTTTACGGATAGTTGAATTGTTTAGATAGTATTTTAAATTTTATTATTTTTATCCACGGAGTGAAGAGAGAGATCAGATAACATTTTTTTTACATAACTTTTTTTTTACAGGTAATTAATGTTGATGAGAGTAATATATAAGATGATTCTAATATTAATGTTGATTACATTAACCTTGATACTTAACATTTGATGTATGAATAGCTTTTAGAGAATATTTTTTTACGGATAGGATACATAGAGATAATGATTATAGATTTTTTTTAATGGGTGCTTGATCCGAAATAATAGAGGCCCAAATAAATGAGGAATTGATTTTGTTAATTAGCCGAACAACGAAGCTTTTTGGTGAAATAGCACCGAGCAGACTGTCCCCTTTTTTCCTTTTTTTTTTTAATAGATTAACGTGGATGTCCGGGACAACTTGTGTGCACTACGACTAATTCCATGGGCCCTAAAGTTAACGATCATATAAGCCTCCAGTGGTTATCATATGAGCAACCAAGAACTCGAATCTAAGATCACAAAAAAAACAAATTTCTTAATTCCAAGTTTTTATTACTTAGATACCATCTGGATAGTTAGACCGTCCCCTTTTGGTTCGAGGAGTCATGGTCGGTGTAACTATTGAGCCTTTGTCATCGAGTCCACATGGATCAATGGAGGCCAGGCCAGGGTCACAAGACAATATCGGACACCATTCAATTCTAGGGAAAAGAGTGAGGGGACCATGGTCCACCCTATGGTCAGTACTCCTAGCATTAAAATTGGTCCTATTGGGCATGTTATAGGAACCATTATTAAGTCACGCGTTTAATAAAGCTACTAACAGTAAGGAGCACCAACCAACTAAAAATCCAAGGATGGTGTGGGGACATGTTATGACTACCTTGTCAGATATGTGTGGTCCCTTTTTCAACTGAAAATACCGCAAAGAGTTATTGAATTGTCGAGTTTTAAATTAAATTAAATATAAATTGACTCGATCAAATCAATTTATAATTTGTTTGATTTAATTAAAATCATGTTTAATTTAAAAATATTAA
Source organism: Populus euphratica (assembly GCF_000495115.2). Taxonomy (NCBI): domain Eukaryota; kingdom Viridiplantae; phylum Streptophyta; class Magnoliopsida; order Malpighiales; family Salicaceae; genus Populus; species Populus euphratica. The sequence continues at coordinate 723,127 of NW_011499901.1, forward strand.
AATAAGGTAATTTTAATTTTTTAAATCTTAAAAACAACTTCCATAACCTATGCAGGGTTAAATAAATTTGGTGAATTATGTTACCAATCGACTCGGAGAGGGAAAACTCTACGCATATGGAGGAGAGTGGTGATGTTTAGAATGAAGGATTAGTTGTCTCATGGTATATTCCTTTCGTTGACCCAACGAGCCCATTTGGAAGGTGAAAATGATGGAGAGGGACCATTACAGAAACGGAACAGAACCATCTAATCAAATCCTTTTCCAACCTCCACCTGAAGAGATTAGCATTAGCCTTGTGTAGTTTTGTAATCGCTCAAATGTTTTTTTATTTTTAATATTAATATATTAAAAAAATATAAAAATATATTTAAAAAAAAAAAAGGAGTTCAAGCCGCGCAAACAAATATTTCCTATAATCAAGAAAGGTACTCTCATTTTATTGAAGTGATTTCTCACATTAAGAAGCTCGATGTGTGTAAGCATATGAAGGTCTTGGCATCATAAAATTATTATGGTTTTGTGATAAAATGAGTCTCGTTTTTATTAAAGAAAAACAAAACAAGAAGAAGAAGAAGAAGAAGAAGCTCAAAGCCTCTGTTGCTTCATGTATGAGCTAGTTTTCCTAAATTAAATTTGATCAAAGGGCAATACTTGTCAACGAAAAACTAAAGAATTATCTGTCCACCACTTTATTGATCTGTTCTTGAAAAGAAAATGGCTTATAACAGAGATTGATCTTCAATATATATCCCTTCTTCTGGGCCATATAATTGAACAATCTTGGTTACTCCACGTATCAGAGATACAAAGGGTGTCTTGTCTTCTCGAAGTAACTTGGACTTATTAGGCTACAAGGACACCGATTTCTAGCTGGCATCCTTAGCAAACTAGCTAGCTGATTCATGGTGTAGACTGGGTGATGGATGGACCTGTGAGCCTAGTTATTGTAAGGTTGTAGACCGCCCATGATTAGCCGGACTGTCTTCTTGATCACCTTTATTGAAAGAGATATTTAGATGGATGGATACTGGAGTCGGTGAAAATATACTTGTTGGACTTGATTCCATAATGGAAAAGGATTTGGATTATTAGATCATTAAAACAATTTGCATTTTATTAGGTTAATTCTAGTTAATTATTTTCATTAAAATATTTTTACTTATTAGATTACCGAGTTTTAACAAAGTCATTAAAAAACCGAGTAATTTTACTGAGTTAATGTTTTATTCAATTCCACTAAAAAATAAATCTAAATCACATTTTAATTCTCGAATTTATCGAGTCAACGGTTGGGACACGGCTCAAACAGAATTGATGATCGCCTCATGTTCTTGCTTCGATCTCTACGACACCAGTAATGTTTTTTTTTTATGGCAACATCAACATGGTTTTGCTTCGCAGATGAAGTCCTGCATGAGCAAATAATTGCTAAAATATCACGTGGAAAATTGGAGTCACTGGAGGAGAAAGAAGCTATCGTGGCAGCTTACATGATCAATAATAGACCATGGATAGGGCTCCGATCTGGATAACAATGGAAGTGGAACCCATCTCAAGAAATGTTTCTTCCCAGCACAAGAGGTAATTGACATTTCTTGAAACAAATGACTAAATCAAAGGCTTCAAAACAGGCAATCAACTATCCATTCTGCTGCGAAATGAGATTCTCCGAGCTATTTGCTATAATCTAACATCAGGCATCAAGCAATTACTCAATCAGAACTTGAAAGCTGTACATGCTATAATTAATCGTAGCTACTATTGGTATCCTTGTATTCCTTACTCCCTCTGTACAAGCACTAGCTAGTCGTTCATCATAGGTTTTGATGCGTCCACCAGCCATCCGCCCTCATGAATAATATTCATATGTAAAGCAAGCTTTAATCAGCACAAATTGCGCATGCCTCACAATCATCATTGCAATATTGGTGGTCAGATCCGACCAATTATGTGATTTGAAGAGGACTCGGGATAAATTTTTTTAATAAAATATTTAAAAATAATATTATTTAAATTTTTTTAATATTAAAAAAATTAATTCAAATTAAATTGTGTATTCATTGTCTATTGAGTTTACAAGATATTTAGTAAATTCAGAAATTAATCACAATGTATGTAAATTAACCCGAACATCTCGAGTTATATAAAAAAAAGATAGATAAACTATATCTAAAAGACGGTTAATTTTTTAATTGGTTTAATGTTGAATTTCACTTAAGGTTTAGGCCATAAAATTTCCCCAATCAACTCAACAAGATAGATTTAATTTAACAATTATGATTACTATAATAATATCAAGATATTTTTCAATAAAATTTTTGTTTATTCAATTTATAAGACTCATATTTTGACCTGTCAAAGCCAAACCTAATATGAGTCCAAATACAACTAAACTAACATAGGTATTAAAAAAAAATGTCAAAGAATTGTTTCTCTCTCTTTTTCTTATAACTCTCTTGTAAAATAATGAGGAAATTAATTCTAAACTTAAGTTTTAGTTCAAAGAAGGGTCCAAAAACAAGAAAGGATCCCTTCTTTTGTTATTTTTTATTAGAAAATTGATTATAAAACGATTATAGAAGTGTTTAGGGTTTTTATATTGATTTGATGATCAAATGATTTAAAGGAGTTAATTGAAGTATTAGGATGTTAGTTAGCTTATAATGAAATTATAGGTTTTTGAAGAATAAATTATTTAATTACAGGATCTATAGATTTGAAAACTAGCGGATCGGGATTCTAGAAACCCGATCAACTAGTCAATCGATTAGTATAAACCATCTAACTAGTTGGTTTGATGCTACCAGTCAATAATCGGTTTAAATCACCCGATCGATTGACTTGTGAAAGTGTTCGAACACTTGGTTATTTCGGTCAACTAGTTGACCCAATAGTAAGGTTAATTGGGTCTGTTAGATTCGACCAATATGAAATATATTCGAGATTGATTGAATGAATCTATTAGGTATTATAATTATGTTTTAGTCTCTAAGTTTAGAGTTTTAATCTTTTATATTATTTTGCTTCAAGTTATTTTTTAGTGTTTATCTGTATCTATTATAAGTTTTACTAGCATTCTTCCTAACGATCCTCGATAGTCTCTGATTTTATATCATTTTATTTTTTTTCTTTTGTTTTCTAGGTGAATAGGATAGTCTTTAATGTGGATGTAATATAAATATTATACATATGCATGTTGATTGTATGATAAATACAATTAATAAATTCTTGAATAGCTATATATGTAGCTTTATTTCTTAAGTACTCATCCATACTTGATATCACACCCGAACATCATAGTGATCAATTAAAAATTAATCTCAAATGAAAAAAGAATAGATATCTGACATCTTGCTCTTTTAGAGGAAAAAGGTCTTGTTTAAAGAGTCGCCACCTAATATTATGGTCACTAGGAACCCTAACTAGTCAACAGAGATTTTATGGTATGGGACTGATTAGGCAAAAAAAAAAAAAATATCACCCCTTAAGCGTCCTATCTAAGGCATGCTACATTGCTAATTTTATCTAAAATTGCTACGAATTTGTTCTCTTTTTTTTTTCTTTTTTATTCTTCCTTTAATATTCCTGACTCTGGTGTCAGTGAATAATTCCTACGAATATTTTTAACTCTGGTATTGGTAAACATCTCACAAATTCAAAAAATATGATACTTAACTCTAGTATTAGTGAATATTTCATAAAAAATGAATTTGAAGAAGAAATTTTTTATGTCCTTTTTTTCTTGTTTATCTTTTATTATTATTTTCCCTTTTTAGATGGAAGTAAAAAAAATATTACACGATATATTTGCATTTAACAGTAATAATCCACAGATTGAACACATTTACAAAAATACAAACACAAGAAGAAAAAAAACAAAGTGTGGGGGCCCGTAAATAAATCAATAAAGATTCCTAAATATTTTTCAAATTTTCTGATATTGAAAAAGGGCTCGTTTGGCCAAATATCCAACTAATATGGGCATAAAAATTATAGCTAAGACATCAAGGTCTGTTTTGCCAAACACACCTTTAGTAAACACAGTTTGGGTCGGCTAGGCCTAAAGTTTAAACCTGGCCAGCTCTTTTTTTTTTTTTGGTTGGATCTAGCATAACCATGGGTGAAAGGTTCACGCATGCATGTAACAGTAACCAGTTAATTATTTTAAGAAGGAAACTTATATAGGCGTGCAACTGCTAAAGGGGAAGTCGAGGGAGACTAGGCTAAAAAATAAAGGGGTTAAGGAGGGCGGTGGCTAGTATAGGGTTCGCTGTCCCTTTTCTTTTTTATATTTCTCTCTTTTAGGTTTTCTAATAATGGCCTCCTCCTGGGATCTCTTCTTTTAGGGTTTCTCCCTAATTGTTCTTTTTTGCATATAGTGAGGTTTGTATTTATAGTGTCGCATGTGAGAAACAAACTTTCAGTCAAACTCATTGGGACTGATTACGCAAAAAAAAAAAACAATATCACCCCTTAAGCGTCCTATCTAAGACATGCTGCATTGCTAATTTTATCTAAAATTGCTAAGAATTTGTTCTCTCTTTTTTTTCTTTTTTATTCTTTCTTTAATATTCCTGACTCTGGTGTTAGTGAATAATTCCTATGAATATTTTTAACTCCGGCATTGGTAAACATCTCACAAATTCAAAAAATTCAATACTCTTGACTCTAGCGTCAGTGAATATTTCATAAAAAATGAATTTGAAGAAGAAATTTTTTATGTCCTTTTTTTCTTGTTTATCTTTTATTATTATTTTTCCTTTTTAGATGGAAGTAAAAAAAATATTACATGATATATTTGCATTTAACAATAATAATCCACAGATTGAACACATTTACAAAAATACAAACACAAGAAGAAAAAAAACAAAGTGTGGGGGCCCGTAAATAAATCAATAAAGATTCCCAAATATTTTTGAAATTTTCTGATATTGAAAAAGGGCTCGTTTGGCCAAATATCCAACTAATATGGGCATAAAAATTATAGCTAAGACATCAAGGTCTGTTTTGCCAAACACACCTTTAGTAAACACAGTTTGGGTTGGCTAGGCTTAAAGCTTAAACCTGGCCAGCTCTTTTTTTTTTTTTTTGGTTGGATCTAACATAACCATGGGTGAAAGGTTCACACATGCATGTAACAGTAACCAATTAATTATTTTAAGAAGGAAACTTATATAGGCGTGCAGCTGCTAGAGGGGAAGTCGAGGGAGACTAGGCTAAAAAATAAAGGGGTTAAGGAGGGTGGTGGCTAGTATAGGGTTCGCTGTCCCTTTTCTTTTTTATATTTCTCTCTTTTAGGGTTTCTAGTAATGACCTTCTCTTAGGGTCTCTTCTTTTAGGGTTTCTCTCTAATTGTTCTTTTTTACATATAGTGAGGTTTGTATTTACAGTGTTGCGTGTGAGAAACAAACTTTCAGTCAAACTCATTTTCTTTTTTGAAATTTGAATTTGATTAAGAATCAAATTTAAAAGCAGATAATTATTATTATCTTGAAGATAAGGATTATCTTGAAAATAAAAATTATCTTAAAAATAGAGTTTATCTTGAAGATAAGGATTATCTTGAAAATAGAGATTATCTTAAAGATAGGGATTATCCTAAAGATAAGGATAGAATGAAAAAAATACATTGTAATCTCTAGTTTTCAAGCAAATTGATAAATCACACTTTTCATCAAAATAAATCTTTGATATTTTAATTTTACATCTTAACCCTGTAGAATTAAATTAAAAAGTCAGTAGGCCAAAATTGGATTACAGCACTTGATTTTGCACTCGTATTCTATTGAGTTAAATTGTACTTGATATGACATACATTTGCTTTGATAATTATATGAATATTTATTATGTTTTGATATTAGATTTATCAATGACTTTATACTAACGAAACATAATTAGTCCATGTGCATATAGTATCATGTATACCTAGCTGGTAAGAAAGGCACCAGCCTGTTGCGACTAATCCTTCCATAGTGTTTAAAGCTGCAAACCTCGTCCATTGTATACTATATGAGTCAATAACTATATATGATCTTTGACATGTATTTCATTTTTATATGTTATTATGCTTAATATACACGTGTGTACTTGTTGTAGTCCTCATACTTATAAAAAACTAAATTATATATTAAATGTTATTCCTCTTATTAAGTTAGTTGAACTCTTCCTATTAATATTATTTTAGATTTCTAGTTTTTATTAGCAGGTTGACTTTTAATTGAGAGTTTTTGCTATTTTATTTGTTAATATGTTTTACTTGATTCCATGAGGTTTTTTTTATTTTTTGTGATTCGATGTTTTAAACACTTTACTATTATATTGTTTTTATTTAAGTTTAGATTTTTATTTTAAAAATTGAATTTGTTAAATGTAATAAGTATTTTGAATTATAAATTATTTTATTAAATTTGAGGAGTATTTAAAAAATTAAGAAATGCTATGTAAATTTTATATATATTTTAATGTTCAACACAGGTGAGATGTTACTCCTAATGTTGCTGGTCACATACGCAAGATTCGGGTCGTGATAGTTACCGAACATAAAATGCGTTTTACCCAAGTCATGAGAAAGGAACCTTAACTAGGCATATGTTTTGAATGTGTCGAGGGAGACAGGCAGACATAAAGTACAAGTAGAGCATAGCAGCACAGGCATGCAAGAGAGAATAAAAGGGTTTTTTTTTTTTTTCTTTGCAATTTTCTGAAAGAACACAACATTTGCCATTTTCTTTCAATACATGATAAAGCTAACAACCACCTACCAAATTTCCTTTTCCTTTTTTTTTTTTTTCCTCCTTGGAGATTATCCTCTTCCTTTCTAGACCAATAAATACAAATTGAAGAGGAGAAAACCCTAGATAATTTTAATAAAATCCTAAAAGAAAAAAAGAGAAACCGTATCAAATGGTTTCTGGTAACTAACGAGCAATTTCAGTCTGCAAAGATGCATTAAGCTCCATCTGTTCTGCCTCCCACTTAGCCTTGGCTACAACCCCATCATGCACAGGTACATATTCCTGACAGAATGAGAAAAAACAACAATTAAAACGAAAGGAAAAAAAATACTAATTCAAAAGAAAAAATGGAATGAACCAGAACAATGTGAATCGATTACAAGAACCTACCTCAAGTTTCTGAACAAGCTCTTTAGCATTTGGGGCAGAGACAATAATACTGCGCTGAGAGGGCATGATGAACCCATCATCCACTGCCTTGTCTATGAAAGTCAGCAGATAATTGTAGTAGCCATCCACATTAAGCAAACCCACCTGTTATATCAAGAACTATGGTAAGAATTGACCTTAGAGTATACAAAACTTTGTGCCCATTTTGGAACGCGGGTGTGGGTGCGGTTGCATCTGCATTCCTAAATGGAAAAAAAAAAAAGCATTATTTTGATGCTTTTTATTTAAGAACACGGATGCAACCGCAGTAGTGCTCGCGTTTCCTTGAGCTTTTTCAGTAGTGAACGCGGGTGTCATCACAGCCACGCTCACGTTCCCAAACGAAACTTAAAACACAAAGTAGCTTTACGGGCTTGTCGTGGATGCCAAGTTGGGCCCATGTGATGACTTCCAATAACTCCTCCAAGGTTCCATACCCACCTGGTTTAATCAATAAAATATCAAGGCATACCATCGGACAATACATCATTTGAGAGAGGGAGGAGAAGGAGAAAGAAAGATGGAGAAGTGGTACCTGGTAAGGCAATAAAACAGTCAGAATGGCGGGCCATCTCAGCTTTTCTTTGATGCATGTCTGCTACTGGCCTGACCTCCCCTACTGTTTCCCCTGTCAGCTGCGCATAACAAAACAGAGCTGAGATGGCCCAGCAAAATAAAATAAATAATTCTATGGAAGAATCCTAATTTGCGTACATACCTCTTTGCTCATCAGAGTTTTAGGGATGACCCTGTAAGAGAGAAAGCAACAAAAGAAATAGCACTAAAAATTAGCTCTTGAACAAGAAAATGAAATTGTGTGGCCATGAAAGCTTGCTCCATAGCTATAATTCATTTACACGCATACCCGATGACATGTCCTCCACCTCGATGAACCTCCTGGGAAACTAATCCCATTAGTCCAACACTGCCTCCACCATAAACAAGATCCAGGCTCCTTGAGACCTTCACATAGAATCAAAATTCAAAAGAAATTCAACATTTTTGGATTTAGAAGCTTAGGTTTTTTAATGGCTGTACCAATTCTTGGCCAAGTTCAAGAGCAGCATCACGGTAGCAATCTCTTTTGCCAGTACTGCTACCACAAAACACACAAACCCTTTTAAATTTCGATGATTTAACCGCTACTTTACCATCCTCCATCTCTCAGCTCTCTTGTATTTATTCTTTACGAGAGATTTTTCACCCAAAAAAAGAGGGCACAACTATGCCAAGTGAGAGAGATGGATCAGCTCCATATATAGAATTAGAATCCAAGGAGAAAAGAGAGCAGGATAATTTCGGGCACCTTGGAATCCTGTCATGCCACGTGTACACAACGAAAAAAATATTTGCCAAAAACGCCTGCACCATACACTGGTCCCGTTAGATTCTTTAGCCCACTAATTTCAGCCCACGTGCACTATATTGCCAGCTCAGCAATCACGTAGTCCATGGCATTCACAAGACCTAGAGAAATTATTCAAAATTACAACACCATACATCCCGATGTTACTAAAACCCGGCTAGGCTTGTTAACTTGAGATATAACCTCAATCATATTATAAAAATTAAACTCGAGTGATTTGGTGGGTTAACTTATAATTTAATTTGATTTTTTAAGAAAATAAATTTCAAAATAATAAAGTGTTGTCGTTGCATCTTGATTGCTAGTGATAGCTAGCAGCTTTCGTTGCTGGTTTCCTGCAGGGATAGCAGCTCCCGTAAAACTATAATCGTGATTAAATTCTCTATATGGTACCAGACTAAAGCCCCTTAAACTCCAACGAGTGTTCACTATAATCTTGTTGCTTCCGCCATTGCCACCACCTTCTCTGACAGTGCTTCAGTAGCCATCAATGCTTCCCAACAAATCACTGCACATTTCGCGCCAAGAAACTTCCCTTCATGGCATGCTCAATTTGAGGCGCCGCTTCTTGGCTATAACTTGTTTTCTCCGGCATAAATTCCCCTCATCGCATCTTCCAAAACACCGCATCAAGCCTGAACAAAACTCCATGCTAGTAGATCCAGGACTCATGTCATGCAACTCAAAGAGGAACTCACCATTATGCAACATGGAAGTCGCAGCATCATAGAGTACCCACACTCTGTTAAAACAATTGTTGACGATCAGTTTGCACTCATTGATGCACCTTATCTCAAGATGACATCACAATATATGTCCTCCATGGCTTGGGATCTGAATTTCACGACATTGTTGCTCCCATTCAAGAGTTCATGATTTGTTACTTAGTCATGAAGCCTATCTTCTGAGGTTCCACTCCTATGCACAATCCTTAGTGCTTACTGCCATTAATACTCACGCAACTTCAAGAACCAGCCCTCCTCCAATTATCAACCACCCAAATCAGACTTGAAAACCAAGCCTCATCAAATCAAACCATACAGGTACCATTAATGTCAATATCGTGATCAACAGAGACACGTTGCTTCTCCTATACCATTTAAAACATAGCATCATTTACCTTCCAATCTTAACTTATTTCTCAGTAATTTTGACTTTGTACTCAATTATTCTAATTCACTATCGCATATAAATTTTACTTATTTTATATAACATATTATATATTCACAGTCATTCAAAATTTATTTTTTACACAACATTATATTTTTTTTCTCATAATTTCTTTAAACAAATACAATTTTATTATATACTAACATGTTCTTTCTTAAACGATCATATACGCCATTAGAGACACCACGCTTTTCTTTGTAACTTAACACTTATTACAAGCTAATATAATCCAATTGGTTTAATTCAACTTTTATTTATATTTTCTCCAATTTCAAATTTTAAACACTAATACAAAAATATGAAGTTACTCTTTAGAAATGTTGTTGGGTTGTATTTTTTAAAATTTTAAAATTATATTTTATAAAAAAATTAAATTAATTTGTTTTATTATTTTTTAATTGTTTTAGTATGATGATATTAAAAATAATTAAATTAATTTGTTTTATTTTTTTTTTATTGTTTTAGTATGATGATATTAAAAATATATAAAAAAAAAATTTTTTAATAAAAAAAATTTAAAAAATAATTTATCTTGCATAATATCCTGTTTATTTTTGCGTTTTAAAAGTGTTTTTAAAAAAATTTAAAATTTTATTTTATATTTACTTTAAATTAATATATTTTTAGTGTTTTTAAATTATTTTAATATATAAATATCAAAAATTATTTTTAAAAAATAAAAAAATATTATTAATATATATTTTAATATAAAAAATTATTTAAAAAATAACTAAAATCATACTTAAAAAAACTACATTGTTTTCAACATTAAATTACACTCACAGACGGAATAGCACCCATCACACACATGAGAGATTTTACTGGGTCCCCTCCTTGTTTGACTAATATTAATCTCATAATTAATAAATTGGATCTGCCCTGCAAGTTGGATTTGATAAGACATTTTAAGGATTAGTATGTTTTGTTTTTACAGTATTTTCTTTTTTTTTAACCGTATTTTCTTTTCTAAATTAATTTTAAAAAATAAGGTAACAACCTATTATCTTACTATTTTAGATTTAAAAAACCAATTAGCTCGTGCGTGTTGGGAAGTTGTTAAAGAAAACATTTTAGGTTTCATGAGTGTATCACAAGTTAAGATATTTTATTCGAATGAGATAAGGATATTTTACTCTTTAATAAGTTAAAAATATTTTTTTATATTAAATTAAATTTTAAAAAAAAGATATAAGTCATGAACATGAGCTATAAGAGAAAATTATGAAATCTTTCAAGGAAGTTCTTTTCTATTCTCTAATACATATTTATTCTTAATTATTCTTTAAAATATAATTTTTTTTTCTAAAATAATATTTGTTAAACATAAGAAAGTCTTCACATATATCGAATATTAATTATTTTTTATTTTAACTAAGAGGAATAAATCATATCATTAAAATTAAAAGATTAATTAATTATTTAAAATATAAATTTTATCTTCAAGCTAATTAATTTTTTTAAAACATTATCGATTCCAATCTAAAATCTTATTTTAGCTGAGTTTTATTTTAAATTAGTTTAAAATTTAATCTTATAAATTCATTGGAGACTTAATTAACTTGGTATAGTTCACTTTATTTTTAAAATAATTAAATTTATATAAAAAATAACATTGCTTTGGAATTGACCAAAAACATTTGTGACTGAGACTCAAAAAATTTATTTCACCTTTTGCTACTATTAATTAATTTTAATTATAAAATAAAATAGATATGATAAAATTTAAATTTATGATTATTTGATTTTTAAATTTATAATATTATATTAAAAAATAATTTTAATTTAAATATTTAAGTTATTAGGTGAAGTTGGGTTATATTATTCTCCAATGTACAATAATTTCACCGAAAAATTTGACAATTTTGATAGAATTAAATTAAAATATGTTCTGCATTCAAGCTGTTGTCTCTCACAATTCAGAGAACCAATCGATCTATTCTGAAGCTCGCGTGCCATGCCAAGAACAGTTTGAAACCAAGAAATCAAGCCACATCGTTCTCATAGAGAAATCTACTGGTTACTGTACTTAAACAACTCATTTATTAAAAAGCCAAATGAAAGTCGCAAAACAATTATTATATAGACCTATTTTAATTATTACTATATTATTTCTTTTTTACAGGTAAAGTTATCCTTTTGCCAGCTTTTTGTAAATTAAAATTAAGTCCTTTTCAGATGATCATTTCAAATTAATAAATTCATCCCATATCTATATTTATGTATTCATAAAAAACAAGTATTTTTTTATTTTTTTATATAATTCAAACTTTAAATAATAATATGATTAACCTTTAATTATTACAAGCCAAAAAAATAAAGTGTAAGAACATAATAAATATTCAACACATTCGCAAACGTCCCTTTCCACCCCAATAATGAGATTAATGTTAATCCGTTTAACTGAAGAAAGCTATCAAATTATTTGTGGTTAGGTCATGTCTGTTTCCACATTTCAATTTTAATTTTTACATCTTCAAACTTTAATCTCTCTTTATCCCTGAATAGTCTAAAAAAAAAATTTAGAAAAGGAACTTGGAGCTCGTTTATTTTGCATAAAATGTTTTCTTGTAAAATACATATAAAATATTTTTTAATATTTAGCTTAAAAAATATTTTTATGTAATATATTTTTCATGGTTAATGATGGTAGTAAAAAGAAAATAAAAAAAGAGAAAGTGAGGGTGATGATAAGATAATAATAGTGATAAAGGTGATGTGGTAAGATAATAATGGTGGTGAAGTAATTATAGTGGATAATGAGGTGAAGGTAGTGGTAATAATAATAATTAAAATAATATGTTAATATTATAAGTCGATTATTATTTGTAAAACATTTTATTAAATTTCATAACCTAAAAATATTTTTAAGTAAATAAACTAAATTTAAAAATTGATTGTAAAATATTTTATATTAACTTGTTTTCCTGTAAAATATTTTTAAGTTAATAAATTAAATTTAAAAATTGACTATAAAATATTTTGTGTTAACCTGTTTTCCTGTAAAATATTTTATAAGAAACAAGTATAAAAAAATATTTTTTAAAAAATATTTTACAAAAACAAACAAAAAAAATTAAAAATATTTTTTTGTAAAATATTTTTCATGAGACAAACAGACCCTTAGGTTCATACTTCGATGTGATAATTTGAAGATTACTCTTCCATGAATCTTCATACGAAGAGAGCCTTCACCTTTGACATGCAAATGAAAAATAGCAAAACAGCTTCCCCACAAAGGGAATTTTTTATTGAGTGGGTAGCATCGAACAACAACCCATTTCATTGTGGGCATTATTGCATATGACAAGGATAGAATGTATAAAATTTTCTGGTGACTCAATTGACATATATGCAGTTCTAACTACAAGAGATGGTGTTTAGCCTCGATCATGACTTTAACTTGGCAATTTAAGAAAGGAAGCATGGCTTATCCTTTCTTTTTTTTTTTAAATTAAAATAAATATCCGAAATAGCTTATATATATCTCAATTAATTTCATAAATTATAAAATTAATAATTATATAAATTTTCAATAACTATTATATTAATAATTATAAAACTCGAACTTGAAATAACAAAAAAATACAAATTCTTATTGAAACTCTTACCACTAGCCACTTGCTAGATGATTAGCATGGCCTATCTTTAATTATATCCTAGCTTGTCATGATCTCATGCTCCACCATGAAACCCGATGGCTGGAGGAAGCAGGCGAAAATGTGCGTCTCATGTGCTCACTGATCATTTTCACCACATTTAGATCATTCTCCTTAGCAGAAGGAAAATGGAATGATGATAGGTTCGTTGATCCTAGCAAGTGCGTGGGTTTTCCGTGTACAACTTCTCTAGGTTCACTTCAAGAGAAAATGACCTTTGTTTGAGCTCTTTTGAACCGTGGCAACCAAGCTAAACAAAAGTGAATAACAAGAGGAGAAAGCGGCAAGGGTCGAAGGTGTGGTTGGTGTCTCTATGATTATATGTTTTTGTGCGGTGGTGGCTTGTATGGTGGTGGTTCAAAAGATGACAAATCCAAGACGAAGGGATGCATAAAGTGAAGGTGGGTTGACTCCTGATGGGGCATGGAGGCAAAAGGTCCAGGGCGGTAGGCGCCTCAAAGTTCTTTGAAGTTTTTAATTATGTAGATGTTAGCGTGGACTTAAGACTTTGAGAGAGAGAAGTTTCCACCTAAAACTTTACAATGACATCATGCATGTTTCTTATATGTAGGCAGACATTCCCATCCCACCTTCCCATATGATTCCCAAAATTCCAAAGAGCAGCAGCAAAGTGAAAACTTCCATGGCTGTTCTTACATGGTAGGGTTCTACATAAGTGGGATACCATCCATCGATTGAAAGACAATTCAGTAGTTTTTCTTCTAGATAGAAAAAACCTTGTATTAGTCTTACAAGTCAACTCGAGATATAAATTGGTTCGAATTAAAAAAAATAAAAGGTAACTTGTCAACCCGCAACCCCACCAATCCCAAGTAAAATACAAAACTTGAAGAAGAAAAGTTCTTCTCTTCTCCTCCGTCCTTTCACCTCCTCTTGCTATCATATATTCTCAGAGAAATATGGATATGTGTGGCTGCAAGAATGATCTGAATCTCGGGAGCTAAGCCGAAGAAGATAGTTTGGGCCAATTAACTATCAATAAAATACCAATTTAATTTCAACATTTTGATTTTCTTTTCATCGATTAGGTTTTAGTAAAACTTCAACATTTTAAAACCATATTTTGCATGCAAAGGAAAAGGACTTAATATACTTTTATTTATGTTCTGATTCTTGTGTATGTATCAATTATAGACAATAAGTGGTTGGAGGAAACATTTATTTTTATTTTTTAGAGTTTAATGGGAGGCTCAATGGATCTACACTTTTTTGAGATTTGAATATGAAATTCTCAAATAAAAATCCCACATCCTAATTAATGTTTTAATTCACCTCAATTTCCATCGGCCATCACCGATTGAATGTGATGTTCAAGACTTTAAAGTAAGCCAATATTTTGGAGTTCCACCTTCCGATTACAATTTTTATCTTGTGTTCGTCATCTTCTATTTTCAAAAATATAAAGACTAATTATCTTGTTATTTAAAGTCATAACGGTTCATGTTACAAGTTAACTTAAATATTTTTAAATGATAAAAAAAATATCATTTTGATTTTAAAAAATTAAAAATAGTCAGTACCAAGATTTTGAACAATTTTTTCCTCGATTAACTGGGTCATGGGCCAATGTCAAATATTAAAACAAAATTAAATTGATAATGTCAAAATAAAAATTAAATTGATAATTTTTAGGTGTTTTTTAATGGTTTTGATTTGTTAATGTCAAAAATTAAATAAATAAAAAAGTAACATTTTATCTTCTAGCAAGCAGCTGGCATGGACAAGGAACCTTCAGAAGAATTTCTCGGCAGTTCCTTGCTCAGTAACTTAAACCGTGAATCTAAATCCAGGATCATGTCCATAGAAAACAGAGGCATGTACAATAGAAATGGCCTGTTCTGCTTTATTAAGCTCGACAGTTTGTCTGGTTTGCAATTTTCAAGAATTGAACATAGGCTGGCACCTCCCTCCCGTGCATGCAGACCTCACTAAATCACACTAAATCGCCAAATATAATATTCAATGCCTACCTCTATCTGAAATGGAAGCTTCCTCTGGGACATATTTGGTCCCCAAAGCTGTTGCCAGTAATTCTAGGTTCGTGCTACAAAGGATACTTCATTGTCCTTTTCCTCAAGATCTGAGATCTTGATCAGGATAGCCTGTCTTTCAAGGTTTTGTATAAAAACCAGGAGATGATTTAGTCTGGTCACTAATGCCAATTACCTGAAAATTGAACCCCGTATTTGTGCCTTAATCCTCTCTTTACAAGTGCCACAAAATTCTTGTATCTTTGTTGAGAATGGCACTGCCTGATTTCAATGCTCTCAGAGACTTGCACAATTGTGCCAATGACCTCCTCCATTCACCAGAAATCCAACAAGCTCTTGTCAGCCAGAAACAAGAAAAATGGCTTCACGAAGTCTCAGAGGCATCTCTAAGAATGTTGGACGTGTGTGGTGTATCTAAAGATGTTCTTTTGCTTGTCAGAGAACATCTTCTAGACTTACAATTCACATTACGTAGAAAAAGGGTTTGCAAGCAAGATATTAGCACCGAAATTGCAGCCTATAATCTCTACAGAAAGAAGCTAAAGAAAGGGACATTGAAATGCCTGAAATCACTGAAGGGAATGACAGGCAAATCTGTAACATCAGATGCCTCGCATGTAGACCACAGCATTGCTGTGGTTGTTGAAGTACTAAGAGAAGTAAGTGTGACTGCCATCACCATTGTTGAATCTTTATTATCTCTCGTTTCAATTCCATGGCTGGAGCAGGGATCAAGTAAAGGGTCCTTTATAAGGTCCACGTTTTTGCGATCAACTGGCCAGAGACTGTATGATTTTTTTGATGAAACTGCACTTCATAGTGCAAATAAAAGATTGGAGGCAGTTGAGATTGCTGTTGAAGATCTTGAAGTTGAATTAGAGTGCATGTTCAGACGTTTGATCCAGACTAGGGTTTTGCTTCTTAACATACTTACTAACTAGGAAGGATAGCCTATCCTTAACTCCCTTCGGCAACCTTGTTGAATCTGTAAACCCTGTGTTCAAGGGATTTCAGGTTGCTTTGCCATGGTGATCACCACTAATTAATTACTTGTTGGAGGAAAATTACATGTAACTCTTTCATATTATTTTTTTAATGGATGTACCATGTATAACACAAATTATTACATTAATGTATTCTTTTTATTCTTTTCAAATAAAAATGAACAGTACTATATCCTTTTTAATCTTGAAGCAAGAATGTCCCTTGAAATAAACTCGTTAGGTTATGTTTGGTTAGTGTTCTAAAATAAAAAATGATAATAATTACAAAATGGATATCAACGAATTTGATTAAAGTCACAGAGATAATTATATAAAAACAAATTTATATCTGGTATAATTTTAAAGTGAATTTTTATCCTTTCAAAATAGAATATACAGTATTTCAATTGTTTTCAATAAAATTATTTTTATTTTTTTATCCTAAAACAATAACCAAACGCTATTTTAAAGATAAAAAGATGGACAGCTTTGAGAAAGTTTGGAGTCAAAACTACGGCAATGTAACGTATGTTTCTCTTATATCAAAATGTAGAGCTAAGACTTTTGAGAAAAAAATAGTTGAATCATGCTGTCTACATGGCATGGTTACAACTTACAATAAAGGCTTCTCTGTTCTCTGATTACCTCTTCTAAACAAAAGATATTGGACACGTAACAATTACATCATACATGCACGACAGTTAAACTATAAGATTAAACCAAATTATAGATTTCATTAACAGCAATAAATCACCAGTAAAATGATTTTTAAACTAAGAAATTGTAACTTCTGTAGATCACTCAATATTGCCATGGGTAGCCACTTACTTCGTGGAGAAAAACTATACATAAATCTCATCCAGTGTGAACAGGATTTATTGCATTCTTTTTGGCTTTTCAATAAAGGATTCTTTTACTATCTAATAAAACTGCGAGCCCCGGCTATTTTACTTTTTTTCTTAATTAATCCTCTTAGCCACAACAAATGGTAGGCATCGTTCGGTATTGATCATGATTTAATTACTATGAACACAGTGACCCGAACCATCACTATTTGTAACAATGGGTGATAGTTCACAATCTTGATTATAGGAAGGTAATGCGAGCACAAAGAGTAGTGATTTTACCATGATCTGCTATGATTCTGCTACAAATTTTACTGACGACACGCTGAGATGAGCTCATATCAGCCAGAGCAAATGAAAAGTCTTCTGTATAGCTTCAGCTTGATAATGAAAATCGAACAAAGTACCCATGTCTAGAGACGAATACATACACGCTAAAATCCATGCTCACAAACAAGAATGTTCAATGTTCACGAGAATCTTTTTCTGCCAACAATTTATTAAAAAGAAGAATGAAACGGAGCTGAACTTTCATGCTTGGCCATTCATCTTCATTCTTCAATGGGATGCCTGCAATCAGCAAAATAAAATTATGGTTGCCCCATTTCCTTGTACGTTCTGATAATGGTAAAATAGATCGCTGACACAAAATCATAGGAGGAAGAAGATGAAATGTTTGTCAAGAATGCCAGGTGCCAACTAGAAATAGCCATGACATGCATAACCAATGACCAACAAACTAAACTGAACCTTCACTTTGTAATGAAGAACTAGGGCCAAGCCGGTAATGGTTAAATGAAAATAAAAATTAAATGACAAACATATGCATGATATTGAGAACCAAAATATAATATTTCTTCCAACTCTCTTTTTTCTTTTCTTCTTGGATCCCCTCTTGCTATTTTTATTTTTTTCAATTTGCTGCTTAAGATGTTGCCGCATGCCACTTCCATAAATGGGCTACAAATCATGAGAGCAGAATGGCCACAACAGTAAACACCTTCAAAGTATTCAAGCATAATCAACCACGATGCCATCCACTCTTGAATGGGGCACGATGAAAGTGAGCAGTACATCAACCATATTCTGTTTTCCTACCCATTATGAAATTTGCATGAATAAATAGAAAGGATACCTATGGGCCTTCGGGTTCAGTAAACAACTTTCATTTGCATAAAATAAAAGAGGTCCATAATAATGCTTTTCTCCTCAAACCAATGCCATAAAATATCTTAATCCTCATCATTAAAATCACAGCTATTTGCTGCCAACTATTTTATAAAAAAAAAAGGGGGGGGTTGCCAAGTTCTTCTTATAGAATGGTTGCAGGCTTTTGAAAGAGCTCAAAAGCTTTGCAGGTGATCTAAAAGATGCTTTGAATGAGAACTCTTTTCTTAAGTAACCTGATTTTAATCTCAACAAGAAGTGCAAGATTTTCATAAAAATACCAATTTCGGGAAGAAAATCTTTACAATGGCAATAACTCCATAACTACAAGCTAATCATTGAAGTCTTCTCTTCTCTCCTAATTATTATTAATCAACAGTACTATTCCTATGATAGCATGGTGCAAGCACACAGATCCTTTCGAACTCATGATAGAAAAATCACCACCCCATCCATCTCCATTTTGATATCACATAATACACCTTTCCAAAACAAAAACAGTTCTACATTTTATTTCAATCAGTGGCATGGATTTTTGTGTGTATGACAAAACTAAAATGATAATTTGAAGAATACCCGGGATATCTATCATTATTTTGAAGAATCAAATAATGTATGACCACAGCGTAAGTTCTCATAATCAGTAAAGACCACCTCCAGTTTGTAAACGCTACACACATTACGGTTTCTTTATAATCTGTTCTTTTGTACGAAAAAGAGGGAGAGAGAGAGAGGAAAAGACTTATCCATACAAGTAATAACAAGAGAACAATAACATCACCGTTTGCTCCTTAAACCGGCAGTACAAGTGATATACTTACACTGCATATACATCTATAACAAGGAAGATAACTAGTACACCAAGAAACAAAGACATTTTAACAAACAATAGGAGTGAGAGAAATTACCTAGTGCCCATGTCCATGGCCATGATCATCATGGCCCTCCCACGGATGCCGCCAGCCCTGCAGAGCACAACATAACGCCATAAAAGTGAATAAATGCCGAATGCAAAAATTCATTAAAGCTCAATGAAGAATCCACTCTTACCAATACTACTGGACCATCTTGTTTAGCCCGGTACAATACCCAAAACCTGGAATCACAAATTACAACAAAACCCCAGCAGTCAGTTTCCCTCCAGATCAAGAGCACAGAAATCCCATAATTTCAGTGTAAACTATCACAAAACAGATCGGAAAACAACATGAAAAACTATAGTGATTGAAGCTGCGAAAGGGGAAAAAAATGAAGTATAACCACTAACCACATGACAGCACACAAGCCCTTTCCAGTTACAGTATGCCATCGCTTTGGCTTATGCATAGTCAAGCCCTTGTAGGCGATGCCCTCTCCATGCCCTCCTGCCATCTCTTTCACCCTCCTCTGCCCCTCTGAATTGATCGATCGCAATGGCGATTTTGTCTCGGGATTACTTCTCGTCCCGATGCCGCACCTGATCTTGACCTTGTGTGGGTATTGGGCCGAGTAGCGGTCGTGAGAAATAGTCGAGGCTAGTAATGGGCTAGAATCTGTATAGTATTGATAACATTATAGTGGTCCGAGCCTTACTTTCTGGGCCTCTTCTCATAATTTTGTGGCCTCTCGACAAAATATTAATCGTCTACGGGCACTTTAATTCAAACTCAGGATTACCACATCAATCTAAATTAATGAGTTTTTGTTTAAATAGTTATTTCATTTAATAAATAAATGAATACCAAATCAATTAAATTATTTTTTATTTAAATAATTATTATATCCAATGAATAATAAATATGGTATTGGATCAAGTTTGAGATGATTATTAATTAAAAAAACAGTACATTATACACTTGATTATTTAAATTTAAAAATAATTTTTTCTCTCTCTAACAATTAGAACATATCAATTCATTGCAAAAAAAAAAAATTTCGTTTTTTCTATGATTGAATGATATAATGCCATCGTTGACTGTCTTTGTTGTTTTTTTATATTATTATTATTATTATTACCGCTAACTGTCTTTGTCGATTGTTGATGGAAGGACCATATTAGTACAAAATGGATCATATCGAGACAAACACGAAAACGAGGACCAAAATAAATAAATCCAAGACGAGGAGAATTGGTGACCAAAGGCACCATTGACCACGTGACTGTCAGGCAAGAACGCGGCTCGAAACAACGGCAAAGGGACGAGAAATAGCACGTGTAAAGCATTTTTATCATTTATGCATCGAGGTGTCACTTGGACGGAACATATTCACTCGTGTTTTTTTCTTTTTAATTATTAAATTGTTAAAGTTTTTTAAAATAAAACCATTTATTTTTTTACAGTATTTTTAATGTAAATAGCCTTATATTGGATTTTTTTTTTCTTTTATTTTTTCCGATAAATTTTATACATGTATTAATTTTTATTATAAATTAATTTTAATAAATAAATTTATTAAAAACAACTGAGTAAATAATTCGTATTAAATATCTTAATCTACATTATTTTTTTAATTTTTTTAATTTTTTTATTATTGTTAATAATATTTTTTTTATTTATATAAATATCATCTGTTTATTTTATTAAATGTTTGCATAAATATTTTATTTATATTTTAAATATTTTTAAAAAATAGCATGCATACACTTAGGTTTTTTTTTACAAAAAAAAAAAGATTTACTATCAAATAGCTATTCTTATCTTATTTCATGTTAGCTTTTCTAAACTTTTTTTCTTCTCCATAGATATATCTAAACCTACTACACAATAAAAATTTGTCTACACAATAATTGCAATAATTTAATGTATTCTTGAACCATGAATAGAAACCACGCACGTCGTTTAAGGCTAAGTAACAATTAAGAGATCGACAATTAACGACACACAGAGATAGATTAACTTATAAGTTCCTAAATGATGCATGCACGCAAAGATTAGGTTTATTTATTGCCTATTGAAGAATTCCTGTCCGACAAACTTTTCTACACAAGGACGGTGCAAGTTCAACGGATCAGTCCACATGATTGAGCCGCGTTCAATATACAGAAATCAAGAAATTCTTGGCGTCTACAGTTTCAATTTTCTTAATTAAGTCCAATATTCCAACTCATCCATAAACGCATTCATCAATCCGACGAAAAAAATTCTGGTGTTCCTATTATAATAAAAATTAAATGAGCGATTTTAATTTTTAAAAGGGTCAGTGTTTTTCTCAAGAAAGAGAGAGAAAAAAAAAATTATTATTATTATTACCAAACCATATGCGTTTTGGTGTAATTCACTTCATTATGTAGGGTGGCTAAACAACCCCACATACATTGTTCGAACAATACAGAGATAGTCTACACTCTAGTGTGTACCATGCACTCCATGGTAGATTGTTTTAATACTAATTAGTATATGTTAATTACAATAATAAATTTGAGTGGTATTTAAGTCTACAATAAAAATAAAATCAATTTAAAATAATAATAAAATCATTATAAAAAAGTTATATTAATTTTATCTTCAAATGTATCAAAATAATCACACCATTTAGAAAAAATCAAGAAGACTAAAAACGTCATTTAGTAATAGACATAACAATTTTTTTCTTGTTAAATTAATAATTTCATCTTGCAACCAAAAATAAAATGATTAAGCTAATTATATATAATTTGCAAAAGATAATTGTACCGTGATAAAAAAAAATCACCTTACCTGGAAATCTAATTCAAATATTTAATGGCTTTGAGGAAATTTAGTAATTATGCTATTATACTATCACTTGAATAGTAATGATCCCAATTGCTTAGTTTCCATTTCCACGGAATCAAATTCCAAAAAAAACGTCAAAATCATTTTTGTGTCGGTAAATAAAATCGTCTTAAAAACTCTCAGAGAACTGAGAAAGATGTAAAACAAATGTGTTAAACATGGTGTAAATCATAACTTAATCCTTATAATTTAAAAAAATTAATCAATTAATACTTGTAGTTACATAAAGTATATACAAATTTGTTTTGAATTGTTTTCATCAATTTCTATTTTTTCTAATTTATTTTTTTACTTCTTAAAAAATAAGTGGATAAAATGGGAGAATTTATTACGAAATAAGGTTTTTTCCTTTAAAAGAAAATTACTAAATCAATTATAATCAATATCAACTAAGGACTCCTTAACTATTTCTGATACTCTAAGGACATAATTTTTGTTAAACTACGAGGACCAAGTTTATAATCAACCGGCTAAAAATGTGGTCTATAAATACTGCCAGACCTGTTTCTTCCGAGCAAGACGACGGACTTCGCAGCCATGGCAGACAGCAGCAGCAGCCTCACAGTCCACCCAAGAAGCGGCTTTTGCAAATTAAACTCTGTTTTCTACAGCAAACGCAAGCCAATCACACTCCCACAAACTGACTTCCTAGACACCACGACCTTCATCTTCTCCCGTCCTCACCACGGCAAAACAGCCTTCATCGACGCAGCAACCGGCCGCCAACTCTCCTTCAAAGACCTATGGAGAGCAGTAGATTCCGTTGCTTCGTGTCTCCAAGACATGGGAATCCGCAAAGGTCAAGTGATCCTCTTACTTTCTCCAAACTCCATTTTCTTCCCCATCGTTTGCCTCTCCGTCATGTGGTTAGGCGCCATAATTACCACCACTAACCCTCTCAACACTCCTCGTGAAATCGCTAAACAAATCGCCAACTCGAAACCTTCACTTGCTTTCACTACTCCCGAGCTCGTTTCCAAACTCACCGAGTCAAGCTCAAACCTACCCATCGTCCTCATAGACGACGAGACAGGTACCTCCATAAAAACAAAAGCCAACATTTTGACAACATTAAGCGAGATGGTAAAAAGGGAACCGAGGGAGAGCCGAGTTAGAGAGCGAGTTAACCAGGACGACCCAGCTACGCTTCTCTACTCTTCAGGCACAACTGGAGAAAGCAAAGGTGTGGTGTCCTCACACAAGAACTTAATCGCGATGGTACAAACAATTGTTGAACGGTTCAGATTAAACGAAGGAAGACACACATTTGTTTGCACGGTCCCGATGTTTCACATCTACGGTTTAGCAGCGTTTGCCACAGGAATTCTGGCATCAGGATCAACGATCATCGTTCTCTCGAAATTCGAAATGGGAGAGATGTTATCAACAATTGAAAAATACCGGGCCACTTATTTACCACTGGTGCCGCCGATTCTTGTAGCGATGATTAATGGGGCTGATCAGATAAAGATGAAGTATGATTTGAGCTCGTTGCAATCGGTTTTATCTGGTGGGGCTCCATTGAGTAAGGAAGTGATTGAAGGGTTTTCGAATAAGTATCCAGGGATCACGATTTTGCAAGGTTATGGTCTGACTGAGTCGACGGCGATTGGCGCCTCGACGGATACGTTGGAGGAGAGTAGGAGGTATGGTACGGCAGGGCTTTTGTCGCCGAATACGGAGGCTAAGATTGTGGACCCGGAGAGTGGTAAAGCTTTGCCGGTGAACCAGACCGGTGAGCTTTGGCTTCGAGCTCCTTCTGTCATGAAAGGTACGCTGCATGCTACTTTCTTCCTTTTCCGCGGTTCTTTGGTCGTTTTTTGTTGTGCTGGAATATGATAATTGACCGCTGGTCAAATAATTATTTAATTTTAATTTTAATTCTCGAAAAAATTATTTCAAAAAAATTAAGTTATGATATATGCTTAAAGTGTTTTCGAATATATTTCTTAACATCTAATTAGAGAAAAACAATATTATTATTGCATGTTTATTAAATCGCTAATGTCTTGCCGGGACAGAACTAGAACTGATCTGCCTGGAAATGAAATGATCTTACATTTTTAGACACGGATGAACATTTTGTTCAATTTCGGAACGCAACCTTAAGTTTTGTTGGGCCGCAAGATTAGATTTAACTCCAAAATCCAATTACTGTGCTGGGTTGTCTACATAGAGAACCCAAACATTTTTCCAAGGGAATAAATAATAAAGTTGTTACAAAGGAAGAGGCAGGAAGGGTCTGGATCATGCTTCCATCTTTACTAGATTTTTAATAGTTTTTGTTTTTGAAATTATTTTTTACTTGAAAAAAATCAAATTATTATTTTTTTAGATTTTTTTTATGTACTAAGTTTAAAAATAAAAAAATCTAAAAAAAATCATTTTAATACAAGAAAAAATATATGTTAACTATATATATACTTGTTCTATAAGAGAAAGATAGATGCAAGAAGGGGAAAAAATCACATCCGAATCTATCAAAAATAATAAAAATATTTTTATCTATTAAAAAATAATTAAGTTCTTATAATTTCCAATCCTCTTTGTTCTCTCCTATTTGTGTAACTCTCTCCTGTTAAATCTGTTAAATCAATATCGGTAGTTACAGCCTAATCACCATAAAATTTCTCATTTAAGAGAACCTCAATATTTTTTTCTCACTTCTTAACTGATGATCTTGAAGTCGGCTTGCTGCTAAGTGAAGGTTATGGATGATATAATAAGACTTTCTATATTTTAGATTATGCCGTAGCTATCAACAAGGACATGAATGTTACAGGACTTGCACAAAGTTAGGGTAGTGGACCAATGGGATGAAGGGAGCCATAGTTTATGGAGTTGGTATTTATAGTGTAGAAAGAAGTTGGTTCGCTAGTCCTCTTCATGCTATTACAACCGTTGGTGTTGAAGAAACAAAATTAAGTAGTGGTGAAGGAAACAAGTGTTCATGTTCTGCACTTGGAGATAATGTTCTTGATGATCTTGATTATTTGATACCCTTTATATCGAAAGGACAGGGAAAGTTGTGGTTATTTGTGGTCTGCTCCCCCTTGCCCCACCATCTTCTTAATTTCTTATCTCTTAGTTGCCTTACGGCTAATCATCCCTCTTTTTAAAGCTTGTGTGGACCTAAAAGTTAAAGCTTGTGTGGACCTAAAAGTTGATGTACCACTTCAAAATCCATCGTTTGGTAAATGCCTGTTGTTAAACAGTGATTCAAAGCTTTTTCCCGTGTTGCTCTTCAACCTCAATTTCCAATGTTTATTGTCCTGTCACGACTGAATGAAATCGCAATGTGTGCTAATTTCTATGTTGATTTTGAGTAGATTTCAGATGTCTTGCATGTTTCCCTTGTAACTTGTTTGAATGACACTTGTTGATGGGGGCTGTTTTTCAGGTTACTTTGGAAATGCTGAAGCTACATCATCCACTATTGATTCAGAGGGATGGTTAAGAACAGGGGATCTCTGCTACATTGATGATGATGGCTTCATTTTTGTGGTTGATCGGTTGAAGGAGTTGATTAAATACAAGGGATATCAGGTTAATAGAAGATTCAATTTATCATTTCTTTTGCTTTGGCCTCTTTCTGGTTTCAAAACTTTGACTTAATGGGCATGCTCTAATGGTCTTGTCCGCGACAGGTTCCTCCGGCGGAACTAGAGGCCTTGTTACTCGCTCATCCAGAGATTTCTGATGCTGCTGTAATACCGTAAGTATTTCTTATGTCTTGGTACAAATGAACTTGGGAATTCAATCTAACCTTGTATTATGTGCTGTAATATTATGGCAGATTTCCTGACAAGGATGTGGGGCAGTTCCCCATGGCTTATGTGGTAAGAAAAGCCGGGAGCAATTTATCTGAGAAAGCTGTCCAGGATTTCATAGCAGGACAGGTGTGTTGTGTTTTCTAACTGATTATTTTTATCAAATGATTTTGCACAAATCTGCTCCTTCTGTTCTCAAATCACGAAGCTGCTATTTCCAGGTGGCTCCATACAAAAGAATTCGGAGAGTTGCATTTATTGCTGCAATACCCAAGAATCCGTCTGGCAAGATTCTCCGAAAGGATCTTATCAAGCTCGCAACCTCCAAGCTGTGAATGCTTCAGGCTGATGCAAGATCAGAATAAGTAGAGCAGGCGTCCATGGTCAACTACAATGTTCATGTTTATATAGCTCTAATAAAACTTCTCGATAATTTATTTTATTAAGAACTATGATCCGTTCATTTTTCTTGTTTTGATGACGCAACATTACAGTGCGTATAAATACCATGCTTCTCAATTTTAAGATTACAGCCGTAAACAGTAAAGAAATAGGCAAAGAAAACTATGATTCTTTGTATAAAAAAAATGTAATCCATTAATCTGAATAAAGAATAACACATCAGATTTTTTTTTATTTTTTTTTTGAGAAAACTATATCGTGGCTTAAGACTGCTGAAGGGTCTTGCACGAGAACTACAAAGCGAAGAAAGACAAAATTAGAAAGGATTTTAAAACCAGAACATGGCCACCTTCTCTGAAATTTTGCTGCAGTCTCGAGTCACTTGCAGGGGAACTCCTGGAAACTTCGAAAAGGCCCTCCATCTCAGAACAAGGAATTTTAGGCTCGTCAGGAATTTATTTGGGTCGATATCAAACAGCCAAAATAGCAATGCCCCGAGGCCAAAAACCGTCAGCTTGCAGAGCAAAAGGCAACAGGAAGGCAGCCACCCTATTTGAGTTTGCACATGTAGCAAAGAAACTGTGATATTCAAGAAAGACGCCTCGCTAAGAAGAACTTCTAGTCATCTTCTTCACCCTTTTTTAACCTCATGTAAGACAGCTTCGTCGTCAATACATTGACTTTCTTTTCAGCTTCCATGTCCCCATTTTCTCTAACCAAAAAGAATTCGCATCACATAGCACAAAATTAACAAGGAATTTGTAACTTTTGACATCTTACTTTTAATATGTACATATAATAAACGTGTGACATGTTGCTTTTAATATGCACATATAAGAGTTGATACATTGCATCTTAATCTGGTAATAGATTTGACCTTTAAAAATTATTTTTTTATTTTAAAGTAATATACTTTTTGTATTTTTTATATTATTTTAATATATTGATGTTAAAAATAATTTTTTTAAAAAAATATTATTTTAATATATTTTTAAACTAAAAAATTCTTTAAAAAACAATTATAATAATAATCTCAAATATATTTATATAAGTTAAGGATCTATATATTTTTACGGTAAAAACACGGTTGAAACAAGAAAAAAACATAATAAATAATGCCTTCTAGCTTGAAACGCAAGGTATTATCTTCTTTGATCTCGAAAATAATCATGCCTGTTATTTTTTAAAATTATAATTCATAGTTAACTAGGAAACTCATATCCTCAGTCAACAAATCACAAAAAATGCGTAAACATGCGAATAAAATTATTGGTAGGGCACTCGTATCCTCACCAACCACTAGTTGAATTCTATACTCTTTGGATCTTGATGTTACAAATTGGTTTGGAGACCAACCAAAAGTGATTTTTTATGTATTCCGATTAAACATTACTTAATATACTAAAAGATACGAGTTTTTTTTCCCTAAATGTTTCATTATAATTTATATAAACAGCAAGGCATCTCCAGGTATATATATCTTAATTCTTCTTCTTCTTCTGCTTTTCTTTATGGACTCTCATCTCCAGATTTTCTAGGAACAATCAAGTCCACCTCCGCTCCAGGCAAAAAAAGAAGAAGAAAAGCCTCTCCTCTAAAAATATGCCAAGATTTTCCAGTCCCAAAACATAAAAAAAAAAAAATTGTTGTTCATCTATTTACTTTATTAAATTTCAAGATCATTAACATACTCTTTCTCAGATAAAAAATAAAAATAAAAATAAACATAAGCTTCTCAACTGTTGAAACACGGTAATTATACTAGTGTCTTGTTATTTTTAACGGGTGGTTAATGGATTTGATGGGGATTTAACAAATGGCCAACGACCCATCAACTCATTTCTACGAGTAATTCTACCCTAACTAGCAAACAATTAGGCGATTCTAGAAGGTGAGGTTTCTTTAATGTTTTTTCGGTGGTGGCAGGATGATAAGTCTTCCCCGTTCTCTCTCTCTTGCGGGCTTTCCTTTCTCAAAAGTAGCTTTGAAAAAAAGATCCCTTTCTTTCCTTCAAATGTCTTTTCGATTGAATTTCAATCCCCATTTTTCGAGATAAAAAATCATTTTAAAATTATAATAAAAATATATTTAATTTATATTCACATTTTTATCTTTATTATATTTGTTTTCTCGGCCCTCAAACAATAATCAAATGTTGTCATAAATGAAAATCGATAAAATAAGTTCTTTTGCGGGGATTATCTCCCTTGATTATCAAGAGATTGGTGATTTGTCAGCATCGGTTTGCTCTTCGCTAAAGTAGAGAATTCTCCCATGCTTGGTTATATTTTACATTAATGCAAACCTGTTTGTTTTTTTATTTTAAATATATTTTTTAAAAATTTAAATTTTTTATTTTAAATTAATATTTTTTTAGTTATTTTATATTATTTTAATATGTTGATGTTAAAAATAATGTTTTTAAAATAAAAAATACTATTTTAATATATTTATAAATTAAAATACTTTTAAA
Organism: Populus euphratica; assembly: GCF_000495115.2. NCBI lineage: Eukaryota > Viridiplantae > Streptophyta > Magnoliopsida > Malpighiales > Salicaceae > Populus > Populus euphratica. The sequence continues at coordinate 751,871 of NW_011499901.1, forward strand.
AAAAACTACAATCATTTCCTAAAAATATTAAGATGTGCAGATTCAAGTTGAGTTCTCCATGGAAACTTGTCTGCTTTCTCTAATTTTCTTTTCAATTTTCTCACGCAACAAACGGTCAAATTTCAGCTGGGTTGAAGATCAACCTCTAGGATTCTAATATTTATTTTCCATTTAATTATGATTAGCTAATGAGTGGCAAAATGGCAATGAAGATGATCTCGATGCGACAGGGATAGCTTTTTTATTGTTATTATTAAGAAGAATAATATTTTCAGGATAACTTGCTTAATCGGAACTAAATTTCTTTTTCAAACATTTATCAAAAAGATTTAATTAATTATGTCTAGTAATAATTTTCAAAATTTGAATTGCAAATGCTTTTCAATACTATTGCTTAAACTAAGATTGCACGGTAATCGAGATTCTTTTTCGAATATTTTAAGAATCCATCTTTTTAATCAGTTTAATATATACAAGTGGATGGTAAAAAGAATCATGAATATTATACAGTACGTTCCAGCACGATCTGCCCTGTTAAAGCAGGAGAATATGATAATTAACATGGGAGGATTCAACATGTATGGGTCTCCTGAGTGGCCACCTCGCGAAAGAGAAGCTTCACATGAACATGCATGTTCTTAAACCATACCAGCAGACAATATAGAAATATTATTGCAGCATAAGCACTTTGAACAGAAAAAGGAAGGTTGTAGAAGAAAAGAAAGCCCGTGAGACTTTATGCATCGTGCGAGATGATGTTGCCGAGTTGAGCTCAGCTGCCTATGACTTGAAATCGTCATCTCCGTGACGACTTACGTGTAGATAATTGCTATAGTGGTGTCCAAGATAATTCTGCATTAATAATGGAAGTGAATCTTTGCCTAGAACCACATGAAAATTGAAGGAATATTAAGATTTTATCATTCTCCAGGCAAAACCAATGAAATGTCGTTGTCTTAATTACGTTTTATCTTCTAATGATCTAGAAATTGCTTTTAATTTTTATACTTTTCTGGTTTCTTGCAAGAGAAATGAACAACAAATCAGTTAAGATTCTCACAAAGTTTCCTTCGATGTGATTAATTTCTGCCCAATCAAGAAACATAGGCAGCGTTCATGTTCAATAGATATATATTTGCTAATCCTAGTACATCCGAGCTAGACCAAGTTAATTTTTAACAATAAATAAATAAAATCAAGCTCTTTTCTTATTTATCAAGATCGGAGTTTCTGAAAAAATATATACATATACATTAGCAAGTTTTCTCTTTCTATTTGAAAAGCTGCTTGAATACTATGAATACTCAAGTTATGTCTTGGTTATCCTTAAAAAAAAAAAAAAAAAAACCCTAGATATATATCGTCGGTGATTTTTTCACAGGCGACAACCCTTTCAAGTCTTTTCTTTTTCATGTTTATTTTTTAATAAATTGAGATATGATTTTGGATATGATTTCTCAAGTCTTTTCTTTTCTATTATTCGATGTGATTTTGGATATGATTTTATTGTCGGTAATTCTTCCATCCCTTCTTTATTGAGTTTTATCTCTCAATCGCTTGTCATGTGATATCTTATCTCCTTCGAATGAAAAATTTGATATTACATCTTCTGATTGAAAGTGATTGACACTATCTAGCAATCATGGTGGGATGAAAGCTTTCATCAGGTGAAGTCTATAGCATGGCCAGTTCTCCATTGATTAATTAATGATGGCTTGAGATTTCTATGCGTGCATGAGCTGCAACTTGATAAGAAAATCAAGAGAATCCGATTTTATATTCAAAGACAGAATTAATGGTGGCATGAAAGATTACTTTTTTTTTTAAATTATAAGTTTTAATTTTCATAGATACCGGTCTTTTGATAATAGCTATGTGCTCTGCGCTATTTTATGTTTAATAATTAATAATATAGTTCTATTTCATGATTAATAATATAGTTCCATTTCATGATTAAAATAAAAAAGGGTTTCAGCAAGATCAAGTTTATCGATAATTATTTAGGAGAATTGCGTGTGTAGTCTCTAAAACTGTATTCGCTGCCTGCAAATGGGGGTTGATCGACTGCTTCAAGCTTAAGTATTCTCTCTAATTACCTAAATGAGGCCGCTGCTGGCTCTTTTCTGGGTCATGCAATTAACAGTACTGCATTATGCATTACTAGAGTAGCTAAGCAATTTAAATCAATGCTTAAAGAGACGAGGCAAACCTTGAATTGTGGCTGCAGCATCAGCTAGCTTCAAAAGAGACCTAAAGCATTAGAACCTAAGAGGTTGCGCTATCTTTATTAGAGATAACAGCAGCCACACACCGGGGTCAGTCAAAATTCCAACTTTAAATATTGGCCCTTGTATGCATGTAAACTTTCACGAATCCTCACCAACCAAGCATGCACGTCAATGTCAACCTAAAAGCCTAAAAGCACTCCACAAAGTTGTGTTGTATATACTATGGTATCTCGGGTCCCAATTTCCTCACTGATTGGCACGATATAAATCAATCGTTCACCTATGCAGATGCAACACAACAATCACTGATCACTCTTAAGAAGAAGTGGGATTTGTTTGTGAGGGTTAATTAAGCTTGGTTTTTGCTAGCTGTGATGGAAGAGAAAAAGGAAATGAAATTCCTGAGACCTGATAGTTTGAGTGTTGGGGCAGAAATTCCTGCAATTTCTGCACCTCCATTTCAGCTCCACTGTCCTTCAATGACGAGATCACCGTTTCTAGACATAGCTCCCAAAACTCCCAAAACACCCAAAAGTCCCTTAGCTTCGCTTCTGATGAGTACTCCTATAGCCAGCCCCATGAAGAAGGCAATTGCAAGTATGCAATCTTACTTAGAAGAAGTTGGCCACTTCACTAAGCTTGATCCCCAGGATGCATGGCTTCCCATAACCGAGTCTAGAAATGGTAACGCATACTACTCGGCATTTCACACATTGAGCTCAGGAATTGGAGTTCAAGCCCTTCTTCTTCCACTTGCTTTCACCACTCTTAGCTGGTAATTGAGCATAATTAATCTCAACCCCTTCCAGTAAATCTTTCTTCACTTTTTATCAGCAAGAAAAACATTATGATTCAGCGTGCAATTAGGCCTTTTCAAATGCAAATTTTTAGTTTGTTTTCTCTTTTTCAATTTGTCTGCAGGACTTGGGGAATTCTATGTCTATCTCTAGTGTTCATGTGGCAACTATACACTCTATGGCTACTGATTCAGCTACATGAATCCGAGTCCGGAATGCGTTATAGCCGATATCTCCGACTATCAATGGCTGCCTTTGGTGAGCGCCATGCCTTTATCTTCTTCATGCCAGTTATTAGCCGATTAAATCTCACATATGGCTTAATTACAAATTTTAACCTTATTAACTAGTGCCTAATCTATTCAGCTTGATTAAATTTTCTGATCATAAAGAACTTCTATATTAGATAGAAGCATAGAACATTGGAAACGTGTGGATCTTCAGAAGATTAAAATATATGGTATATATTTTCAGGTGAAAAGCTGGGGAAGCTTCTTGCTCTCCTCCCAGTCATGTATCTATCAGGTGGAACCTGTGTGACCTTGATTATGATAGGTGGTGGAACTATGAAAATATTTTTCCAAATTGTCTGTGGAGATACATGCAGCATGAGGCCATTAACAACAATAGAGTGGTACCTCCTGTTCGTTTGTTTGGCAATTATTCTAGCTCAGCTCCCCAACTTAAATTCTGTAGCTGGAGTTTCCCTGATTGGAGCAATCACAGCCATTAGCTACTGTACACTGATATGGGTAGTGTCCATTATTCAAGGTAGGCCTGAGGGTGTATCCTATGACCCTCCGGAGACAAAATGCGACATGGCTAGAATCTGTGACATTCTAAATGCACTTGGGATAATCGCCTTCGCTTTCAGAGGTCACAATCTTGTGCTCGAAATACAGGTAAGATGAGAAATCTCACATCGATTCATTTTTGCCTTTTCTTTTCATCTTGCACTAGATCTGATCATATGATTTGTTTGCTGATCACGAATGTTTTAGGGGACCATGCCTTCCAGTGCAAAGCAACCATCCCGTAAGCCAATGTGGAGAGGAGTAAAGTTGGCATATGTGATCATAGCGATGTGTTTGTTTCCTCTTGCAATAGGAGGCTATTGGGCCTATGGTAACTTGGTAAGCACAAGTATTTAGGTCTAATTATGGTTGAAACTAAGGCCTCAACAACATCAGGACTGAATTTTCGCCTATTGTCTCAACTAATACCAAGTTGTATTCTACTTCTGATGGTCAGATGCCAAACGGAGGGATGCTCAATGCTCTACACAAATATCACGGACACAGCACCTCTAAGTTGCTACTAGGATTAACAAGCCTATTCGTTGTGCTTAACTGCCTCAGCTCATTTCAGATATATGCAATGCCAGTGTTCGACAATCTGGAGCTCAGATTCACCAGCAAAATGAAGAAACCATGTCCCTGGTGGTTGCGCATAGTGTTCAGGATCTTCTTCGGATGCTTGGCATTTTTTATATCAGTGGCACTTCCTTTCTTGATGAGTTTGGCAGGATTGATTGGAGGGGTTGCACTCCCAGTTACCTTAGCATATCCATGTTTCATGTGGATATTGATTAAAAAACCCGCAAAATACAGTGCAATCTGGTGCCTGAATTGGATACTGGGAGTCTTGGGGATGGTGCTTAGCATCCTAGTTATAGCTGGAGCAATATGGACTATTGTGACCATGGGTATCGAAATTCACTTCTTCAAGCCCCAGTAAGCGAGTTATTAGCAATCATTCGATACTGCATCTCGAGTAGATCTAAAACCAAACCGTTGATCGGATTCCAGATGGATGAAATACCTTCTGGAGTGGCAAGGACAGCCACTGCTTGAAGAATCTACCCACGCACCAACTTAATTTGTAGTTTCTAAATATTTACCCTTGAATCTTGATATTGACCTGTATCATATCATATTGCTGATAAATATATAACCATATTTTCAACAGAAAGTCCTTCGGCTCGAAATTCCAGAAGCATTAACTCTGCAAAGGCTTGTGCACAGATTGTGCATCTTCGGCTCCAAATTCCAAAAGAATTAAACTCTGCAAAGGCTTGTGCACAGATTGTGCATGGAGAGAGTAAATGTTAAAGAAAAAAGTCCCAGAAAATCTCAGCACCTACTCATTCCTTTACATTAGTGATGTGTACCAACAAAAATAAAAATCGTGTCCAAGACATATTACAAGCATTTGTCTCGTAAATCAGGCCTGGCTAGAGTCTGTTAAGGCCGCGATCCATGCTACAAGCATGTAGCAAGAAACAATACCTTTAAAACCAGCATCCACCCAACCCACATTCGATGACTGTCACGGCAGTGGATGAAAACATCTCAATCTTCCATCCCGAGTGATGAGAAATCTCCCATTCAATCAGCACGTATTTTAATGATCACCTCAATCATATTCCTTGATCAACTTGCTTTAGTATGCAACTACAGATTGAAATAAACCAAGGAAAAAGGGGCCCGATGCAAAAGTCAGAAATTATATCAATCTACTCAACAAAGTTGTGTTGGTAGAGGAAAAGGTCCACTACTTGTAAAGTTTACATAGATAAAGGAAGAAGCATCCTTCGCTTCTTTTTCCTAGCCAATCGAACTTGCTTTATAACTTTCATGCATAAAAGCAATAGCATAGTGATGCATGCTAAGATAAACGCAACTCGCATACGCCTAAAATATAAAGAAACTGCAGAGAAAACCAAGAATGCTATGATAACGAGTTCCCATACTACAAACACCACTACGTCCACCCTGCAAGAACACACAGGACAAAGAGAGGAAACAATGTCAGGATCGATGTCATCTTAGATGAGTTATGTATTGGCATTCTCAAAAAAAAAGATAATCAAGCAGGAGAAACATTCACTCGTCAAAAGAAAAATTTTTATACAACACATTTCCATGAAATGACACCAGTAACATAAATCTCTGCTGGGCAGGAAAATAAATCAACTCTCTCTACTACTGCATACAACAGTAAAATAACTGGATCACATTTACGAGACAAATGTTCCAAAAAATTATCAGTTGAATTATTATCTCTGACTTGCACAAGTCAGAAGGAACCGAGTTAATCTAGTATCTAGACAAGTTTCTTTGAGTCAATCAGGAATCAGACTGCTTTCTCCTTTTCCAAATCTCCAGCAGGAAACTGTTTAAATCGAACACACATGGCAAAACTGTATCCTATGTTAATGCTCACCATAGACTACCTTTTCAATCCCCCAAGTCCCCTTCAACACTGAATCCTATCAAATTGAGTATCAATGATCAGCTACAGAGCTGCATTCTACTATCTTCCAAGCACAACACCTAAAAATAACTTCAGATCCCAGCATGTCATCCCAGATCTCACGCATGAAACTGCTGGCAAATGTCAAAAGTAGCCTAGCAACAAACAACATATTTCATAAGAAAATGAACCATATTCTGTATTTTCTCACTTATTCAAACCTTTATAAATTATTCCTCTGCTCACTAGATATTCTAATTCAAACTTTATTTTTCTTGTCCTTTGTGGACATCCATGTTCTTAGTGGATTAACATCAGAGTGTTGTCTACAAGAAAATAGCAAGGATATCATCTCGAAAGCATTTTATGTTCTCACCTTTTTGCATCTCTGCTTTGCATATGGGAAGCAGTGCAATTGGAAAGGATATCGTAGATGATTGTAACTTTTATGACCTTAAGACCTTATCCTCTTGAATGGGAACCATCCAGGGAAATTAATCACTACCGAGCCTAATAAAGTCGAATGACATGAAACACCACCAAAAATATTTTTTATCACAACAGATGCGTTCCGCACCCATTCAGAGTATGAGTTTTTTACCATAAGAGAGGATCTACTCATAAAATGCTACTCCAACCGAAAGGATCAATCAGATTTCACACATCTAAACAAGCTCTTAACATGTGGTAATCGGCTTGCTTGTGATTGAAACCATCCAGTAACCAGTAAAAGGTGTTTCTTGTTTCAGCAAGTGATACAGCACCAGTGCTTGAAAAACACCTTGTCCATAAACTTTAAATACCTTCTATCAAAATGTTATCATCAATTCCTCGAGAGTTCCAAGTGTTCAATCTTATGCACATTTTGCTTGAACCTACCACAACTACATTCACATCTCTGAGCTCAACCCACTTCACACAAAAAAGAGCCGATCATTTCCAAACCCCATCTTTCAGGAACCCATTTCGATATTGAAATCTAAACAACAAGTTTCCTTGTTTTTTAATCATCTCAAATTTTCTCATGCACACACAAGCAAGCATGCCCATCTAGTAATAAAATCCCTTAACATTCAAATTGAACTAAAAAGAGAAAAAATCCAACCTAATTCCACATTCAAGAATACCATAAAAAGCATGAAACGAGGAAATTCATTTCCTTAACCTACTAAACCAAATTAAGAACCCAAAATACCGAGCCAGTTAACCAACCAATCTTCTAAAGCTTCAATTTTCAGCTTCTATGTTCAAAATCCCTCGCACAAAATCCACATTCCATAAAAAAGAATCCAAACCCAAAACATAATTTCTCTGCAATCATATCATTTTAAAAACGGAGATCTGACAGTCGAACCAATCAAAGGAGCAGTCAAGAAATGTAAAACCTGAAGGAAATAAAGAAAAATATCTACAAAAAAAAAAAGAGAATCTGAAAAATTAAAAAAGGGAGCGGGTAAAGGTGCGTTACCTAGGAGAAGTGAAATTGGAAGTGGAAGAGAAGAAGGAGACAGAGGCCCAATCATGCTTGGATCGAATCTGATACTCTCTTAATTGGTCCGCCAAATTCGATCGCGTTATCATCTCTCTCTTCGCCTCTGTCTTCCGCTGTTTTAATTCCTCCTTTCTTGAGCTCCAGGAGGAGACAGCAATGGTGATTTTTACAGATCGAACGATGAACAGAAAGAGTTTCGGTCTGGCTTGGGTTCGTTGGCCTGGACCCTCGCCTCGCTCCTCGCTGTAAAACTTATCTCTTGTTTGGGCTCAAATGTTTTTAAATAGGCTTCAACCCGATGGGCTTGACCGGAGTGGCTTTAACTAAATTTGTCACTTTGTTTTGTTTTTTCTTTTCTTCCAGACATGGTTATCAAACCGATCTGATTAATGGGTAAATTCGATGATTCGTCAAACCCATGACAGAATTAGGTTTTTTTTGAAGTTGTTTTAAATATTAACATGATCAAGTATGAGTGATTCCACAGGTACTTTGATTTGAGTCAACAAATGCAATTAATTAACAACTACATTATTGTGTATAAAGCTCAAATATATCAGGTTTTCACTATGCATTATCTTATAATATCATTATCATTGAAATAGTTAATTTTTATATAAAAAAATTAATTTGATCACAAATTTATATACACGCGCGCGCGCATATATATAATTCCTTTTAAGTCAAAGTTTGCACCAATTGATTTTTTTTTTTTCTAGAATGGTTGATATAATAGCGATTTTAAAATTCATACTAAGAGTTTACTTTATTCTTCTATATATTTTTCAGGTTATAAGTGATTGGTTTTTTTAATTTTTAAATATTTAATTTTGATATAAATTTTATTTTCTCTAGTTTTTATTCTTTTTTTAAAGGAGAAAAAAAGAAATTTGATGAATCTTAGCTTAGAAAACAAATCAGTATTAATACATGTCTTAACCTCTGAAATAATTAAAGTTGATATCAATGAGTTATATTTAAAAAGTAGAGTTTTATAGTAATTATTTTATGCCTCAATTTTGCCTAAAAAATATAATTAAATCAAGAAAGTAAAAGATTATTCAATTTTATTTTGTGATTAAAGCTCTTTTTTGGGTTTATTATGTTACTAAATTGGTTTCTACATATTCTATAGCTGGTTTTTTTAGTTTTTTTACTTTAATTGTGTTGAAAAATGAGTTTGGAAGGTTAAAAATTTATAGTTTCAATTTTTTCAACCGTTACGATGATGATAAAAAATTAAACTAAAAGATAAGGCATCATCAACCTTAATAAACAACACCTCATCTTTACATTTTCAAAAAAAAAAAAAAATAGTTTACAGGCATCCATTCCTTTATATATATAAAACATGTTCAGGTGCGTGGGTTTAGGCTTAAAGGTCTATATCTGGGTTGTTTTTTTTAAGTTTTAATACTTTAGATCATAAACCAACATTGTTGGGCTATTTTTGGCTTTTTTAAATACAAGAAGAAAAATTAAATTGGTTATTTTCATGATGCAGATCATAAATTTGACAAGTTACACAACAATATCCAGTTTGTTATTGTTATTATTATTATTGTTATTTTTTTTTATTTAATGCACTTTTGATACCTTAATTTAAAAAAATAATTTCACCATTTATCATCAATGATTTATTTTCTTGATTAACTTAAAGTAAAAAACATGTATATATTATTTCACCTCTTATTATCAGTATTTTTCTTTTGCTATCTCAATCCTACTTATATGTCATGTTTTTTTAAAAAAACAAATCATCGTAAAATATTATATTCACTTTAATGTCATGTAAATCCATTAATTAGAAAAATAATATATGGAATAAAAATTTATTGAATTCGATGAAAATCATAACTTGCATTAAAATTTTGGTTTGTTAGCTTAAATTCACTTGATTTTTTTTTTGTTTTACCAATTTTATCTTTTAATATTAAATTAATTTAAGGTTTAAGTTCTCGGTTTTTTTTCAAGATTATACCTACAACTTTCATATGTCAACTTGAAATGATCTTGATTGATTTAGTATATTTTATTTTCAATGTTAAATAAAAATATCATCTAATATGCATTAGCTTTTAAATTTATGAATACAATATTTTTATTTATTTAAAAAACACATTGCCATTTACTATTCTTTTTCAAATAGAGTGGGCCAATGGGCTAGTCTACGTGTGACCGAGTTTCATTTCATAAGAGTAGTTTGACTTGGGTTTTTTTTCATTCTCCTTGCCCAATAAAGTATATTTAACTACAAAAAATCATTTTAGCTTTGAATTGATTCTGCTTTTTAAGATGTTTCTTGGGTTTTTGGTCGTCATGGATATGTTTATTAAGATATTTACAATGTTTTTATAGGTTGTTTGAGTTGAGAATGGATTTTAAATTGAAAAAAACCAAACCCCTAATATTCCAACAAATTATAAAAAGCAAATGATGCATTGTCTGTTAATTTTTTTTTAAAAAAAATTACACCCCTTTAAAAAAGTAGAAAATTAAAATGAGATAAGCTGAGTTGCGCTAGTTAGGCTAAAAAACCTACACATTCAAACTATTTTTTTTTAATGTAAATTCCACGACGGCTAGGCTTTTTTTGTTTTTCTATTTTCTATTTGGTTTTTGGAAAACGGCAAATCTTTGAACTTAGTTAAGTTCATTATTTACATGGTGGTTTGATGGGTTGATTAGCGACATTTAAGGTTTTTTTTTTTTGTTTAATGTTTTTTTCCTCTTATTTTTTTAAATGTAACTTTACTGTTTGTTATCGATGATCTATCTTTATATACATAACTTGAACCTAAAAGAATGAAATCTCATATTTTATTGTTGGTGATATATCTTTACTATCTCAACTTCACATGTCTTTCATGGTTTTTTTTTTACTTTGTGATAAATTATATTGTTTTACACAAAAAGAATTTCTTAAGCTTTATTGTTGTGTAATTAAATAAAAATTATGTTTGAAATAAAAAATTTATCAAATCTAATGGCATGCATAACTTTCATTATTCATTTTTTTGGTGGAATTAAGTTTATTCTATTTTTTAATCAAATATTATTTTTTATAAATTTTATGTTTCAACATTAAATTAATTTATAATTATGCTTTTTTTTTTTAAGACCGTGCTCGACACTTTTATAGATTTTACTAAGTTGATTTAAGTGAATCAAATATTTTTTCATCTCATTATTAAATCAAAATATCATCCAATTCATAATTAAAATCATTTTTTTTTAAAGACTAGTTTCAAATGCTTAGATATTGTTTTTTCTGAAAAGAATTTTTGCCATGACTGACAATGAGCTAGTTTAATGAGCTAGTTTTATGGATAGAACAATTAAAATAATTTTGAATTAAATTATAAGAATTGATTTGATTTGATTTATTATATATTATTTAATTTAAATAATAAAAACTTTTAAAAATAGTTATTATACATTTATTTTTTTAATATTTTATCTTAATCTACACAAATCCAATGATCAAATCTACTAACTTTAATAATATGTATGTTTTTGTATTCTAAATAAGTAGGGTTATTGTTACTGTTTTAAGTTTAAAAATAAGATAGATAATGAAAATAAAAAATATATAGTTAAAAAATATAAAAATAAAATAAATATATATCTTAAAAAGTTCTAATATAAATTTTTATATTCTTAAAATAAAAATGCATGAAATTCTTCACATCCCTATTATATCTCGAGCAACCAAACAATACCTCAAAAACAAAACAAAGGGCTCAAAAACAACATTCTTTGGGCCTGTTCTCTCAAGCAGCCCAGCCTATTAAAAAATCGATTTGAACTTCCAGGCACGGCATATAAACGAGCAATGCGGTAATATTAATTTACGCCTTGTGCTAAATGGAAACAACCGCTGAACCTCCTCAGGACCCCTCCGACAATGCAAACGATGTCGTTTCCGAGGACTCGTCACCAGAAACCGACCTCAACGATCACCAAAACTCGCCGGAAACCAACCTCCCACCTTCATCTGAAACTCAGTCTCCACTTCCCAATACAATACTCGACGCTCCAGTTTCAGACTCTCAAGACGACTCTTCTGACCCCATACAGCCACCCCAAAACCCTAACTCCACATTCCCTGCTCCACCTCCCAAAAAACGACGCCGTCGAAAACGCTTCTTCACCGAAATCAACGGCAATCCCCCCTTCCGCCGCCACAGAATTGGCGGCGGTCTCTCAAAAGAAGTCGATGTCGAAGCATTAATAGCGATCTCCGTCGGGTTTCCTGTCGATTCGTTAACTGAAGAAGAAATTGAAGCTAACGTGGTGTCTACCATTGGCGGCACGGAGCAAGCTAATTATATTGTCGTGAGAAACCATATTCTTAGTCGCTGGAGATCCAGTGTCTCTGTTTGGTTAACGCGTGATCATGCGCTCGAGTCGATTCGGGCCGAGCACAAAGCCTTAGTTGATTCTGCTTATAATTTTCTGCTACAACATGGCTACATTAACTTTGGCGTGGCGCTGTCTATTAAAGAAGCGCAGTTGAAATTAAATGAGGGAGTGGAGAGAGCCAATGTGGTTGTTGTGGGTGCAGGACTCGCGGGGTTGGTTGCGGCGAGGCAGTTAATGGCTATGGGTTTTAAGGTTGTTGTTTTGGAAGGGAGGGCTCGGCCGGGTGGGCGTGTGAAGACTATGATTTTGAAGGGGGAAGGAGTTGTGGCTGCGGCGGATGTTGGTGGGAGTGTTCTCACTGGAATAAATGGAAATCCACTTGGAGTTCTAGCGAGGCAAATGGGGTTGCCATTGCATAAGGTGAGAGATATTTGCCCTTTGTATTTGCCGGACGGGAAGGCTGTTGATTCCGAGATTGATTCTAGGGTAGAGGCATCTTTTAATAAGTTATTAGATAGAGTTTGTAAGCTTAGACAGGCTATGATCGAGGAAGTTAAATCTGTAGATGTTAATTTAGGGACCGCTCTTGAAGCATTTAGGCATGTTTATAAGGTGGCTGAGGATCCACAAGAGCTAATGTTATTAAATTGGCATCTTGCGAATTTGGAATATGCGAATGCTTCATTAATGTCTAATTTGTCTATGGCATATTGGGATCAGGACGATCCTTATGAAATGGGGGGTGATCATTGTTTTATTCCAGGAGGTAATGATACTTTTGTTAGAGAGCTTGCGAAGGACCTTCCGATTTTCTATGAGAAGACGGTGGAGAGTATAAGATATGGGGTTGATGGGGTTATTGTTTATGCGGGTGGACAGGGGTTCCGTGGGGATATGGTGCTTTGCACCGTCCCTTTGGGTGTGCTTAAGAAAGGATCAATTGAATTCGTCCCTGAGCTTCCACAAAGAAAGAAAGATGCAATTCAAAGACTAGGATATGGGTTACTAAATAAGGTGGCGTTATTGTTTCCCTATAATTTTTGGGGTGGAGAAATTGATACATTTGGTCATTTGACAGAAGATCCAAGCATGAGAGGCGAGTTTTTTCTGTTTTATAGCTACTCATCTGTTTCTGGGGGTGCTCTTTTAATTGCTCTTGTTGCTGGGGATGCCGCGGTTAAGTTTGAGACAATGTCTCCAGTGGAGTCTGTGAAAAGGGTCCTTGGCATATTGCGAGGTATTTTCCATCCAAAAGGGATTGTTGTTCCAGATCCAGTTCAATCGGTTTGCACTCGCTGGGGAAAAGATTGCTTCACGTATGGATCTTATTCATATGTTGCCGTGGGATCTTCAGGAGACGATTATGATATTCTTGCTGAGAGCGTGGGGGATGGAAGGGTTTTCTTTGCAGGAGAGGCGACAAACAAACAGTATCCAGCAACAATGCATGGAGCTTTTCTTAGTGGGATGAGAGAGGCTGCTAATATATTGAGAGTGGCCAAGAGAAGGTCTTTATCTGTGATTGACAAAGTAAATAATAGCCTTGAGGAAATTGACGATCTTAATGAATTATGTGACACCCCTAATCTGAAATTCGGGAGCTTCTCTATTTTGTTTGATCCCAGGTCAAATGACTGGGAATCTCTTTCATTGTTGAGGGTCAAATTCCAAGGAGGAGAATCAGATTCTTGTCTTCTATGTCTTTATGGTTTGATTTCTAGGAAGCAGGCTGTTGAACTTAGTGAGCTACAAGACGATGGAAAGAGGATGGAAATGCTGTATAATAACTTTCAGATAAGGTTAGTTGGAAGGAAAGGTTTGCCTAATGCTGGGGAATCTCTTCTCACATACATCAAAGAGGCTAGAACCAAACTAAATGTAGGGAATTGAGATTGAAAATTCTCCCATGTGCTATGCCCCTTAGGTCAGTTGCTAACTCATTATTTCAACTGGTGTTGATTGAGTTCAGTTATGTGGATGATTGCTCGGGTGCTTACCTGATTTTAGGACTAGATTAGTGGATTTGGATTCAGCATGCAATCAGATTATTTGTTGCTCTTGATTTATTATGAAATCCCTCGATGAAATGAACACTGTTGTGTTAATACCTGATCTAATCCAATTGTCCTCGCATGGTTTTATATCTATGAATGGCAAAATCTTATTTTGTGTTTTACACCCTGGTCTAATTTCTGCCCATCTTCCGAAGTTATTGAACTTGCCTGGATATGGAAAATCTGATAGTCAACTTTGGTTGTATATGTAGTCAGCTTTTGTTGTATATCACCTGCCTTCACAAACTCAGCAACTTTGTCATTTGAAGATTTGTTCCAACTCGAGTTAGCCATTCTTTCATGCTTGTGAAGAGTGTATTTATCCCTATATTGCAGTTTCCTTTTTTCCACAGCTTTCTTATCAGTTGGCCATTCATTGATGCCTATGTTGTTTCTATCTTGAGCTGGTGAACTCTCATTGATTGCACCAACACGTACATATACACTAGTTGGAATATTGATTTAGCAGCCACATGTGAAGCTGCAGATCATTGCTATTTGCTAGTCAATTTCGCTTTTTCCCTGGAATTTACAGCTACACTCATCATCAGCACTGTCATACCTCTGCATCAAAATTCCTATGCCCATTTCAAATTTATTAATCAATATTTTCCCATCGTAGGATTTTATGTGGTCGGGTTTTCCACTTGGCAATTTGAGCCAGGGTTTCTTTTCTACGTGTCCATGCTTGATTGTTGCCTGGGATATCGGGGCCTGCTGGGTGTGCTCCTTCTACCTTCTCGCTAGGCTTTTGAAGCTTCTTTGGGCTAGCGTGAAATTTTTAAATGACGGTATGTAGCTCGCTGGCTCCTCCTCCGACCATCTCGTGGCCCGTTTAGATTGTTCGGATGGAATTGGAGCCTTCTTTCCCAACCAGGCCAGGCCTCTTTATATTTATATATATATATAATTTCTCTTGGAACTTTCAAACCCATTACATAAAATGCATGTTTTTATAATCCTGCACAACCTAATAAAAAATTATCACAACAAATAACTATGAATTTTAAACACAAAACATTAAAAGTTAAACATAGAATGACCTATATATATATATATGAATAGCCGGGTCATAATCTTAAAATGAAATAGTTTATTTATTCAGTAATAGATATATATATTTTTGTGGTCATTTTCTTATCATTATTCTTTTAATTAATTCTAGTCCAAATATATCAAATAATAATTACAGCACATAATAAATATCATATCTATAAATAAAATGGATTACATTAAATATATCACATAACTTAAATGCAGGGCCTAAAATACAAGCCATCCTCAACACCAACGGATTCCATTTTCGCAACGTCGAATTACGGTTGGAGAAGCAGGAAGGGTTGGAAGCCGTCGCTTGCGCTCACACAGTGCGCTGTGCCAACGACAAGAAAAGTGGATTAGTGTGTAAATCATAAATCAATATCTTGAAAATATAATTATCTGCCGCCCTAAACGACGAGTTGGACGCCTAATTAACACATCTTACGACATCAAAGTACATTGATCACCTTATCTCTTACAAAACAATGCCACGGACCTACCAGTCGCTAATCTCGAGGCTCTCCCTCTCTTTTTCATTGACGACACTGTCATAAGTTCCCACCTAATTTATTGCCTTTTTTCAGGCAGACCTTGAAAAAAATCCTCAGTTTATAAAACTAATCCCGGTTAAGTTCTTAAATTATTTTTTTATTGACTTCTTGTCATATTAATGAGTTTTCATTCAAATATTTTCTTTAATCTAAGTTGATATAATGGGTAAGTAATGCTCTCAAAATCATGTTATTTTTCTATATCCCGTTAAAAAATTTTATGAGCTTGCTAAGATCTTCGAGTATAGTGAAATGTATTATGTAAATATTTAGCGTTTTTTCTCTAATTTGGTCTATAACATGATTTTTATATGATTCAAACCCGAGATTATAAGAAATTCAATAATTCAGCTACGAGAAAAAAAATATATATATATATGAGTTTCATGTGATTGCTGTCAGCTAAAAGTAATAAAAAATATAACTGATTTAATGTGTAATGTTTAAGATCATAAATACAAGATAATGTAAACAATTTATTAAATATCCTTTCTTATGTCACTTTTTCGTTGAGATTTAGAGCTTGCTTATTTATATGGCGGTCTCCACTGTACATGACACAAATAAACACAAAATACATGGCTATACACAGCATTAATAGACACAAATAAATCCTTAATATAATTAATTGTCTTCAAATAATCTATCACTATGATTATTTTATCCTAACAAAACATCCATTTAAATGGTTATCAATTTAAAACATGTTCTATGTCATCTAAACAAAGTTGAATTCAAAAAAATACTTTTTTTTATGAATTTTTTAATCTTGACTTCAACTAGATTATTGACATGCACTTTATCACGGGTTGGATCTATTTTTTCTTAACATAAAAAAGCCTTTATATTAAATTTTTTTAGTAAAAATAAAAATAAAGAATATAGTGGTTGACTTGATTTAACCTGATTAATTTGACATGTTTAGGGACAATCTAGACTGAATGGCGAAAATATAATTTGGCTTAGAAAAATATCAAAACAATATTATTTTTTAAAAATATTAAAACAACAATATATTGTATTGACATGGATCCACCTAGATCACGAGATTATGATAATTTTATATAAAGCAAGCCAAAATAGATTTAAAGCTCAATTCCCAATTAGATCAACGTTGATGAAATTAAAAAATAGATCTGAGTCAACGGAGGCTAGTTTGCAAAATACACAAACTCGGGTTAAAATATCAAGATTACCTCATGGAAAGTAAATCAGAATGAAGTATAAATCATCATTCTCGGTCAATCTAATATTGAACAATGCAATTGAAAACAAAATCAATTAATAAAAGAACATAAAATGATTAGATTTAAAGCTTAATTCCCAATTAGATCAACGTTGATGAAATTAAAAAATAAATCCGAGTCAACGGAGGCTAGTTTGCAAAATACACAACTCGGGTTAACATATCAAGATTATCTCATGGAAAGTAAATCAAAATGAATTATAAATCACCATTCCCGGTCAATTTAATATTGAACAATGCAATTGAAAACAAAATCAGTTAATAAAAGAACATAAAATGATTAGAATCAACTCGGTTAACATAACAAACTTGTGATTTGATTTACAAAACCGAGATAATACTATAAAAACAAATGAAAATAAATTATGAAGTTTAATTTCTAACCAACACACCAGTAAAAAATAAAATTAGAAAGAAAATCAATATATACATATAAAAGACACAACAAAACAACTCGAGTCAGTCAAAGTTAATTTGAAAAAATCATGACCTGAGTCATAAAATCCGTATAACATTATAAAAAGTACGCTAAAACAAATCATGAAATTTAGTTCATAATCAATTTAATTTTAAAAGATAAAATAAAAAAAATCAATTAAAAAGAAATTGGGTAATCCAGATTAACCCATTAAACTTACAACATGAATCATAAAACTGAAATAATCATATAGAAAATAAATAATAATAAATTATAAAATTTATTTTTTAATAAATGAAATGTTGAAGCATTAAAAGAAAAAAAAGCTTTTTTAAAAAAAACTACTATAATGAACTGTGTTATAATTAATTATCCTTTGCTAAAAATAAGTTTGGTAGCCAATTCAAATACCAGATAATTTGAAATTAGAAAAAAAAAAAAAAAAAAAAAAACGAAGCAAACCTAACCTAAAGGAGTTTTTCCCGTCCAATAACTCAGACCGACATCCACCGCCCTTCCATATTCATCTAGTCGAGGCCGACACGTCTGGCTCCAGGTCTCACTCGAGGATAAATTCTTCACATTTTTCTTCCACGTGGCACAAAATATCTGACTACGTCGTCTTTCTCAATTTCCACTTTCCTTCTCTCCTTTCATTTCCTCTAGACTCACTCTACACCTTCCTCGCGTATCCAACACGCTTCTACCGCATTCACAAAAATATCTACCGACTCAACATCTAGCGCTGGCCAAATTGTTCGGAGTGTGATTGTAATCTGATGCAGGGAGGCGTGATATTTTTTTTAAAGGTTTTTTAATGAAAAAAAATATTTTTTGAACTTTTAATATTTTATTACAGCATCTTAAAATAATTGAAAACATTCAAAAACATCAAATTAATATAATTTAAAATTAAAAATTATTTGAAAAATAGATTGAACCATCTTGTTTACATCCATCCATTCTAAATCAAAATGGATATAGATACTATCAAACCCAAATAACATTGTGGGTCATTCATTACTGATCTAATTAGCTTCAATGAATTTGCTTTTATTTTTTGCCCAACACGGTGTGTTTAATTTTATCCAAAACCATGTCGTTTTGAATTGACTTGCTAACTCAAAATTTAAGCCAGGAAGAATTTCATTTCAAACCGAAGTACCGAAGTGTGCCATCCAGTCAAACCTAAATGATCTGTGGGTCGATCCATAAACCAGCGGCTTCAACTACAAGGAATTTGTTTCAATTCTTTATCTAAAACAATATTATTTTAGTATTTTTTTAATTTTGATAAGAAAATAACTTGTTTTTAGCTTCACCCGGTAAACTCCCAACTCGGGTTCGGAGTCGTATCAGACCCGCGCTGGTTGGGTAACTATGCTAGCCTCTGATTGGCGAACACCTGGCAGAATATCAAAGCGCGTATAATTTTCTATTTGCTGCTGATATTTATTTTCGTTAAATGCACACGTCGGCTACAGAAGTGAAACTTGATTGGTCAAGCTCCTTTGGCTTTATTATTTCTTTAATCGCATCAGCTCTGCGTTGTATCACTGCTATAAAAGCCCAGCACTCCTGCGAAGCTAAAACATCAGTTACAAACGCAAATCACTTGACGCAAAAGCTTACTCATTTAACTCTGCCTTTAGTTGTTATATTTTCTTGCTTAAGTTCGGATTGTGAACTTGATCACTATGGCTGGGGTAAATAAGAGCCACGAGTATGAGACCAGGACCAAAGCTGGTGAAGAGAGTGGTGCTGCTGAGACCAAGGATCGTGGGTTGTTTGGTTTCATGGGGAAGAAAAAAGAAGAGGTGCCTGCCACTGAGTATGAAGAGAAAATTCATCGATCAGACAACAGTTATGTAAGTTTCTGATTAACTCGATTGATATATATTAATCTCATTGTTTATTTTAGTTGTTTTCTCTGTTGCTGGGTTTTTCTTGAAACTGACAGTTCTTTTCTCTTGTTGAAATATATTGCAGCCTGGTGATAGGGAGAAGAAACATGAAGATACTACTGTTACTTCTAACACAGAGACACCCCTTGAACCAGAGAAGAAGAAGAGTTACTTTGAGCAAGCCAAGGACATGATACCAGCATATAAGAAAACTGAAGATGTCCCTCCTTCTCCAGCTGAAGCCGCAGTTCATCCGGCAGAGACACCCCTTGAACCAGAGGTGAAGAAGAGTTACTTGGAGCAAGCCAAGGGCATGATACCAGCGTACAAGAAAACTGAAGATGCCCCTCCTTCACCGGCTGAAGCCGCAGTTCATCCGGCAGAGACACCCTTTGAACCAGAGGTGAAGAAGAGTTACTTGGAGCAAGCCAAGGGCATGATACCAGCGTACAAGAAAACTGAAGATGCCCCTCCTTCACCGGCTGAAGCCGCAGTTCATCCGGCAGAGACACCCCTTGAACCAGAGGTGAAGAAGAGTTACTTTGAGCAAGCCAAGGAGAGAATACCAACATTTAAGAAAACTGAAGATGCCCCTCCTTCTCCGGCTGAAGCCGCAGTTCAGCACACAGACACACCCCTTGAACCAGAGGAGAAGAAGGGTTTCTTTGACCAAGCCAAGGAGAGAACACCAGGATTTAAGAAAACTGAAGAGGTCTCTCCCCGTCCAGCTAAAGCCACAGTTCATCACACAGAGACACCCCTTGAACCAGAGGAGAAGAAGGGTTACTTTGACCAAGCCAAGGAGAGAACACCAGGATTTAAGAAAACTGAAGAGGTCACTCCCCGTCCAGCTAAAGCCACAGTTCATCACACAGAGACACCCCTTGAACCAGAGGAGAAGAAGGGTTTCTTTGACCAAGCCACGGAGAGAACACCAGGATTTAAGAAAACTGAAGAGGTCACTCCCCGTCCAGCTAAAGCCACAGTTCATCACACAGAGACACCCCTTGAACCAGAGGAGAAGAAGGGTTTCTTTGACCAAGCCAAGGAGAGAATACCAGGATTTAAGAAAACTGAAGAGGTCTCTCCCCGTCCAGCTAAATCTGCTTACAATGAAGGTGCATTTTCTCAGACAGAGACACCCTTTGAACCAGAGGAGAAGAAGGGTTTCCTTGACAAAGTCAAGGAGAAAGTGCCAGCACATAAAACTGAAGAGGTCTCTCCTCCTCTAGCTGAATCTGCTTATACTAAAACTGCATTTTCTCACACAGAGACACCCTTTGAACCAGAGGAAAAGAAAGGTTTGCTTGACAAAGTCAAGGAGAAAGCGCCAGCACAGAAGAAAACTGAAGAGGTCCCTCACCCTCCAGCTGCCGCATTTTCTCACACAAACACGCCATTTGAACCGGAAGAGAAGAGGGGTTTTCTCAAGGAGAAAGTGCCAACACATAAGAAAACCGAAGAATTCCCTTTTCCAGCTAAACCTGCTTATACTGAAGCTGCAGTTTCAAACACAAATACACCCTTTGAACCAGAAGAGAAGAGGGGTTTACTTAACAAAATCAAGGAGAAAATGCCGGGACATAAAAAAACTGAAGAGGTCCCTCCATCTGAATTTGATTCTACTGAAAATGTAGTTTCCCATAAAGGAGAACCTAAGGAGAAAAAGGGGCTAATGGAGAAGATCAAGGAGAAGCTTCCTGGGCACCACCCCTAAATATGAGGAAGTCAAGGAGAAAGAAAAGCATATTGCTTCCTATAGAATGATCATGGTGTTGCTTAAATGTGTGGTTTGTTTGGTTATATTCATTGTGGTTTAATATTTTTTTTCATGACAAGAAAAAAAAAAAACATTGTCTGTATTTCATAATGAGTGCCATATTTGCTTTGTACTTAAGTTTGTTTATGGTTTTAAACTTTCATGTTTTCAGGATCATTTCCTTTGTTTTGTTAATCTTTTTTGTTAGTAAACTATATATATCAATGAAAAATTATTTATTTTGTTTTCACTTCCTTCGACAATATTGTCTTTACTTCTTTTTCTTTAGTTTAATTCCAGCCTCTAGAAAATTTGATTGTTAGCGGGGTAGTCTCGGAGAAATGCTGCCTGGTGGGAAAGTAGCTCCTAAGGATATGGGCAAATATTCCATGATAGCTCTCGAGATCAAGATTTATGTTTCGTTTGCACCGCACAAATAAACGGGCACTCGATCATGCCACAAAAGAGTAATGCGACTACTTTGCGATGATGGGGTGTACACAAGTGTTGGCTTTGACTAAAAGACAGAAGAAAGAGCGATGCAGTTGTAGCTAGAAATCCTAGAACTTCCTGGAGGCCATAGACAGATGAAGAAAGGAAAAACAGCCAGTGACATTTCTCTGATCAGCTGTTACCTCCATGAACGTGGCTTCAAGGGCCCTACAGTGGATCTACGGGTCGGAAAAAAATAGCTGCTGCTTGAGGTGGAGAAATTGTGATTTTGAAGTGAGAAATGATTTGTTTATTTTAGACACGGCCTTGTGATCTACGGGCCCTTAAATATTGATGGCAAGTCATGCGACAACAAGGATTGACGATCGTGGGGCAATAATCGAAAATGGTGAATAGTCTTGAGGGAAAAGGTCCAGCAACGAAAGATTTCATGTTGCTCCAAGCATGGAGTTATAGGCCGAAGCAGCAATTAAAAAGCCCAATAAAGCATTTTGGAGGTCTCAATTTTAAGTTAGTTTTTTTATTCATAAAATAATTTAGACTGTAATTCTTTTGGGATTTCTAAATCACTTTTTTCAAATGCATTTTTAATTTTTTTTTTTATGAGATCTGAGAATTTGTAGAGATGGAAGATATTTTAGAGAAAAACAATTAAATTCTTACGAAAAACGAACAAGTTGATAGAAGGATGGGTTCAAAAATTTGAAAAATACAGGGATTAGATGTTGAGCTAAATTGTTTGACCAATTATTTTACTGGATCAAATAATAATCTTTGGCAATAATAAAGAGTGCCATTTGTTTAAAAGTTCATAATTGACATGCCTCAACCTGTAGAAAAGTTATAGGACTAGGGTATCACGTCATGGATTGGTTGGATGACCTTGAATGATGTAAAAATGGTGTTGTTTTAAAAAAAATAAAATAATATCATTTTATTTTATCTAAAAAAAAAAATCAACTTGCTCTTGATAAGTCATTCAATGCCAAATTAATTTACGAGGTTAATTAGGTTTGACTAAGTTAACTTCTATATAATTTAATTAAAATTTTAATTTAAATTAAATATCAAATCGATACCAGATTAATCTATGATGTAGTCGTCAAATAATATAATACTGGAATCTACAGAACCACTCAATAATATAATTTAACTTTGGTCCATGATATTCTGCAAGCGATGCTTATTTGGCCGCTGAAGAGCATAATTGCACAAAACAATAGACGAAAACATGCCTTGACGATATCCTCGAACGGACTAAACCAAGAAGAAATACCTTGTGATATAAATCAAGACTCTAACAAGAAAACAAGCTGACCATGAATCAAGTCACTAAGTACTAAGAAATTTTAGCATCACAGGAGAATCCAAGAAACTCTCAAAGCTTCCCATTCCTTTATATAACTATAGAGGCAATGGGAATTTGTAATTAGACAGAAATGATGAGTAGGAAATCATATCGGGACTCCCATTTTCTTTTACTTCTTGTTGCCTTTGCCATTATAGGAGTCATCAATGGCGAATACTTGATCGGGGTGGGGAGTTATGACATGACTGGTCCTGCTGCCAAGGTTAACATGATGGGTTATGCTAGCATGGAACAGAACAGTGCTGGTGTGCATTTTAGGTTAAGAGCTAGGACTTTTATTGTGGCTGATCAGAATGACCAGAGGGCAAGGTTTGCTTTTGTCAATCTTGATGCTGGCATGGCTTCACAGCTTGTGACTGTTAAAGTACTCGAGAGACTAAGATCAAGGTAAAATAAAGGGCAAGCAATTCTATTAAATGACACAGGATGAAGAAGTTATTTGATTAATATACACTCATAATAATCTTGTCATTTTGGTGATTAATGTGAAGGTATGGAACTTTGTACACGAAAGACAATTTGGCCATCAGTGGCATTCATACCCATGCTGGGCCTGGAGGTTATCTGCAATATTTACTCTACCATGTTACTTCTCTAGGCTTTGTCCAACAATCTTTTGATGCCCTTGTCAATGCAATTGAGCAAAGCGTAGTTCAAGCCCACGAGAATCTGAAGCCTGGCTCAGTTTTCATTAACACAGGTAATCAAGTTAATCAAGCATTGTTTTTTCCATTTATGAAGTGAGCTAGCTTAGATTCTGCAACTAGACTGCTTTCCCAGTTCGAAAACACATGGCAAATTGCATTACTCTTGTTTTAATTTTCAGGGAACGTTGAAAATGCTGGAATAAATAGGAGTCCAAGTGCATATCTACTTAACCCAGCAGAAGAGAGGGCACGATATCCAGCCGATGTTGACAAAGAAATGACCCTTTTGAAGTTCGTAGATAATGCTAGTGGTAAGAGCATTGGAGCATTCAGCTGGTACGCCACTCATGGAACCTCAATGTCTAGAGACAATAAACTCATCAGTGGAGACAACAAGGGTGCTGCCGCTAGGTTTTTTGAGGACTGGTTCACTTCCATCGAATCCAACTCATCACGTAGCGTGCCCACGCCTTCAAGTAAGCATTTCCATCTTCTGCAATATTGAATTTTTATACCAACCCACAAAGATAGCTCAATAGTTGAAGGACGCGATGCTCACCGGTGAAACCATGGTTCAAGGCTCACTTCTCACAGTTTACTAGAATAGAATCTCGAGTTGTTAGAACTTACTAAGGATCGATTTAAAGTTTTTCTATGGGCACAACCTGAATTAAATCTCGAGTCAATGAGCTTATAAGATAATCCACCAGACTGAATCGAGTCTTGTGATTATGGATTACACATCTGTAAGGAATTTATATGAATTTATACTACTTGATTTGGACGATGACGAAATGAATTCTTTGGTTACAATTATTCTTTAGTTCTTGTAATAATGTGAGCATGGATGGATCCGTTATGTGCATCTACTAGATATAAGCAAATTGATCAAGAAAGTGCGATCCATCAAGGCTACGGGAGGAAAACCATGCGATAGTTCAACTAGCCGAAGCTTCAAGGCGAGGAAAAGTGATGGATCGCAGTTTGTAGGGGCATTTTGTCAATCAAATGTTGGAGACGTCAGCCCAAATGTGCTAGGGGCATTCTGTACTGATAGTGGAAAACCTTGCGACTTGAACCACTCTTCATGCCATGGAGATGTCACCCTCTGCAAAGGCCGTGGACCTGGGTACCAAAGCTTTCACTAACTAGACTTAAATCAAATGAGCCCTTAAAATATTAATAAGCTTAGGCTTGACTCCATGGATTTTTTCATCAGATACCCGGATGATATATTGAGCACAAAGATCATTGGAGAGAGGCAGTTCAACAAGGCCGTTGATCTGTTCATGTCTGCCACCAAGGAATTGACTGGAAAGGTCGACTATCGCCACGTGTACCAAAACTTTAGTGAAATGGAAGTGGAGCTAAGTGGAAAGACAAAGGTTAGGACTTGTCCTGCAGCCCTCGGTCCAGGTTTTGCCGCTGGAACCACAGATGGGCCTGGCATGTTTGGGTTTCAACAGGGCGATACGGAGGTCAGCACCTTATTCTCGTTATAAAAAAATGTTTATTGGCTATTTAAAGCTTCCTTGAATGTTTTTTTCGGAATACATTATTGGAAAGAATTTCGTTCATTAAATGATTTTGGAAAGAGTATTATGTAAAATTAATATTTACCTTTTACTTTAGATTTTACTTGTAAACAGACAGTAGAGTATTTATTATCCTTGTTAGGGTGGCTGTGTGCATGAGAACTGATTTAACCAATGCTTACAGATCAACGAGCTTTGGAAAAAAGTGAGGGACCTCTTAAAAGAACCAAGTCAATTGCAGGTGGAATGCCAAAAGCCTAAGGCTGTTTTACTATCCTCAGGAGAAATGTTTGAACCTTATGCGTGGACGGTAAGACATCAAGGACTGTGACTGGACTGGCTTGAGTGTCCGCATGTGTTGCCTAGTAGAGATTTATTTTCAATTAATTGTTGCTTCAATCTTATGCAGCCAGAAATTCTTCCCATTCAAATTCTTAGGCTGGGAAAATTGATCATACTGTCGGTTCCAGGAGGTTTGTTTTCTTTCCCTCTGTAATGAAATGACTTGATTTACAATTAGTGCCAAAAAACAAGCTGCCGTGGCTCTTGACATTTGCAGAGCTCACGACAATGGCTGGTCGTCGACTGAGGGAAGCAGTAAAGGAGACATTGGTAAGTAACGGAGGAGGAGAGTTTGACGACGAGACCCATGTTGTAATAGCTGGCCTGACAAACACTTACTCTCAGTATGTTGCGACTTTTGAAGAATACGAGCAACAAAGATATGAGGTATGCCTTGGAGAGTAATTTATGAGGGTTCGCCAGAGACAGTAAGTCCAGGCATTGAACGTTTTTGGTCTCATTATGAGATAAAAAGATGAGGCTATAAGAGTAGCAAGACAAGAGTCCCATGAATCTTATGCGTGGCTTTCACTTAACCGATTTGATCAGAATCCATGCCTGTGTCAAAAACTAGAACTTGAAAATGTTGTTTTGGAGAAAAACATATATATTACTAGCCACATGCTAAACCTATTATGATTTTGCAAGCTAATAATGAATCGTGCAGGCTGCCTCAACACTCTATGGTCCTCACACATTATCAGCATACATTCAAGAATTCAACCACCTGGCACTGGCAATGGCTAAGGGGAGGAGTGCCCTACAGCCAGCAGACTGGTCACCGCCAGATCTTTCCTTGAAAGTACTCAGACTCTTAGCTGATCCATTTCCAGACTCGCTTCCCGGGGGTAAAAAGTTTGGTGACATTAAACAAGATGTCAGTGAACCAAAAGGAGGTTCATTCAAAAAGGGGGATAGACCGAGCGCCACGTTTTGGAGTGCTAACGCGAGGAATGATCTATTAACAGAAGGCACATTTGCAGTAGTAGAGATGCTCCAAGGACAACGATGGATTCCAGTTTATGATGATGATGATTTCTGCTTGTATTTCAAGTGGAAATTGGACAATAGCAGTCTCTACACTAGCTTAGCAACCATCGAATGGGAGGTGCCAGAGGAGGCTAGCTCTGGAGTGTATCGGCTAAGGCATTTTGGGTCATCTAAGAAAGCACAACACTCCCCCATTGAATACTTCACCGGAGCATCTAGTGCATTTACGGTATCATAATCGAGGAGATTTGTATTAAATGTTCGTTGTTATAAAAAATAAAAAAGAGCTTCCTTGAATCCAAACTATGCTTTTATTGATATTCTAATAGAATCTGCCTTTATTTGTTTGAAGATCAAACCCCACAAACATCGTGCAAATAGAAGGGCAGACGCTTAAACGAGAGCCTTCAAGAATCATGATGTACGAACACCTTTGGAGTAGCTTGCTTGTTTGTCCATCCAAATTACACATCGGAGACTCTTTCCTTCAAGTAATAAATCGAAGGCTTTGTTAATGTCTTCAAAATCGACCTCATGGGTCACAAACTTATCCAACTCCAGTTCCTGAAAGAGAAAAAACACTTTGTAAGCAAGCACGCATCTGCAAAACAAATTAGAATTAACATGCCAAAGCATAAATCACCAAGGGGAAAATACTTAAATGCTTTATATGACCACTTGGGACGAGGAAAATCCTCGAAACTGTAACATATACACAAAGTCTTGTGCCTCTAATAGCAAGAACAAAAAGGGAGGTTACATTATCAAGCCAGTTATATTGTTGGATAACGGGAGTTTTACTTAAGCCATGATAGGCAAGAAAAGAAAAGCTCACCTTGTCCATGTATCGCTTTAGGAGAGTTGGAATATCAGATTTAGCTTTGAGACCACCAAACAAGGCTCCAGTGAGGGTTTTCCCATTCCCAACGACATCCGCACACCGAAGGGAGATCAATGAGTCTGATTTTTCCACTCCTAAGATGACTGTCTTTCCCCATCCCTGAATTACACAATGATTTGCAAATAACAAGATTACCCAGCATACACAACCATGTAAATAAACAGTCATTACTGCCTATACAACTGTGTTAAGCTCCAGCGTAGAGTAAATACTCAGAAGCCTAGAGGAAGACTAGAACATTGACATAAATGAAATGGCATTTTGGAAGCAAGACCTTTCGACTGCAAGCATATGCTTGCTCCATCAAGGACACCAAACCAACACATTCAAAGCAATAGTCTGCTCCCCCACCAGTCATTTCATTGATCACCTGTTCAACATGGTAAGAAGAAAACACTTCAGAATGAACTACTCAGTGATCGGAGAGCGAAGCACTTATGTCAAAAATTCTAAATCCTGATTTTTCCAAACACCCATTTACCCCTCCATTATTTTTGCTCAGAGAAAGGAGAGCTACAAGGGGAGACTTCTAGGTGCTCTTTGAAAAGGCATATTATAGCAATTTTAGAAAAAATGCATTTCTATGTTATAGGGTTCCCATCTCGAAGCTGTGAAATCACAAGTTACTTCTGTATTCAGAAATCTGGTTGAAAGCATGCCATAGCCTCTGAATCTAGTAAAAGCTATCTATTCCTTGCATTTAAGGCATGAGGTTAGCTAACAGGCAGTTAACGTGTTTCCTCTAAACAACAAGCACAAACCATCGTTCATAAAGCAAGATCTCATCTCAAGCTAGCAGACGAACACGCACTTCTTCAGCTCTTTCCAATTGCTTTCCAACTCATGATTATTAATATAGAAAATAAACAATAAGGTAAAAGGATTGAGAGGAAAACCTGGCTCACAGGTTTATCCCCGCATTCTCCAACATTGACAAAGTCTGTGACTCCAAATTTTTTTGCTGTGGGGAAATGAAAATAAAGCATCAAACATAAATCATGCAATACACTCCTGACATTAATTTGATGACATAAACTGCTTGTGATCCATCCTAGCCAACCCCTGTTCTCATGATTATCGTGAAATGAAAATGCAGAAACTATAACCACTTTATTATTAAAATTTTAATATCATATCAAAAAATCATTTCAAAAATTTAAGATATCATAGGTATAGGTTAATAGAATGAGTCTATATTATTCTGCTTGCATGTGTGCTCATTTAAAGAAGTGATTCACGTCCTAGGATTTCAATCTATGAAATTTTGTGAAAAAATAGCATCAATGAGCCCATAAAAAGTACTCGCCAATTTCGAACTTTTCTTGATTCACATCCACCCCTATAATCTTAGTAGCGCCGCTTATTCTGGCACCCTCTGCAACCTAGAGAACAACCAAATAGCCATGACGTTATCCCAGCAGCCTAACATATAAATCAGAAAAGAGATAGATGTGTAAAACAGCACATAAGCATATATTCTCAAGAGATCATACTGCTAAGCCGATTGACCCAAGCCCAAATATGACAACAGTTGACCCAGCCTCAACATTTGCAGTTCTCCATGCAGCTCCAACCCCTGAATACCAATTCGTGGTCAATATTGTAAAAATGTTAAATAACTATTTTAATTCAATAAATTTAATAGGTAGCTAAAGTTTTAAAATAAAATTTATATTATTTTTTAATATATTTTTTAAAATAAAAATTCATTGGGTTTAAAATTTATATAGACTCACGTTACCTTACGTTTAATTTTTATCAAATAAATAAGGATAATGAGATTCGAACTCGTGACTGCTTGGTCATCAAGATTCTAATATTATATCAAAAAATCATATTAATCCAATAATTTAAACTATCATACAAAATCTCAACATATAATTTATATTATTTTTTAACAAATAATAAATAATCATGCATTATTTAAAACCAGGTGAAGATAAGCACATAGGTTCGGCTATCTTGTCCAAATGCATAACTTAAAACCAGCTCCGTTTCTCCAAACAATACATGCATAGAAATGGTTGAAAACGGTGTAAGCAAGATAGTCAAGAATTCATAGCAGGGAGTTTGGAGATCTGTAAAATTTCAAGAGAACTCAACTAAATCACCACTAGTCTTAATGAACTTGACCAAACATGAATTAGACAAAATGTGTCAGAGTTTTGCAACAGGGGAGATTGTAACTTTATATCATGAGTCAGTGGATTCCCGTACCTGTTGATACTCCACAACTGAGTAGGCATGCTTTACTTGGTGGGATTGAAGGATCAATCTTTACAATATGGGCTGTGTCCACCACTGTATACTCACTAAAACTTGATACATTTAGGAAATGGTATAGAACCTCTCCTTTTAGGTCAGTGAATCTACTGGTCTTATCTCTAGGCATCCAAGGAGAGAGCTGGAAGGGAAGTTTCGAACAAAGGTTACTCTTTTTTGATTTGCAGTCTGCACAATCTCCACAATCTGGCAAGAATACAGGAATCACAACATCTCCTTCGACAACCTCATCTACATCCTCCCCTACACTCTCCACAACTCTACATTAACACAAAAAAAATTAATTGGAACTTGTGTTAGTTGACCAAACATGCATATGATCAGAAGCATGCTCAAAAGCAGCAAATTATAACCTGACACCTACTATGAGTGTTTTTTTTTTTTTTTTTGCGGCAGCTGTTTTTTTTGCCAAACCACAAATTTCTAGTGATTGATCACTACACGAAACAAGCGCAGTTTAAAATTCTCGGACTCAAAAAAAAAAAAAATGTTCCATCTGAAGGTTATCTTCATATGTAGTGTAGGGTAGTGATATATGAAAAGAATTCAGAGCATTCAATACTCCACGAGTTATAAAAATAAAATAAAAAATCGAATCCGAGCCCATCAAAGATGATAGTATTAACGTTATAAGCTCAAAGCTGTTTTATACAACGCTTAACAACAGATAATTTTATTTAATTTATAATAAGTTTTGGAAACCACTGTATTTGGATTTAAAACCCCATTATTAACTTTTACATTTTCGAAAGCAAAAATAGAAAACGAAAATGATCCCATACAACAAGTCAATCTCCTTTTTCTCTAGGCTAGCAATAGAGTTGGTTCGGATAAGCTTATAGTGAAGCAGTCAATGCTCACTAGGAAGGAAAAAAATAACTGTTTGATTCTTTGACAAGAATACAAATTGAATATTATTAAACTCCCTATTCAATGCATTGAATCTTTGAAATCATGAACGGCAAATAAGTTTTTGTTTTCAAAATAATCACCGGTCAATACTGTATTTCTATATGCATGGTTTTGAACTGGCCATGAGAGGGCACAGTCGATGGCAACAGAAGGTTAGTTGCAGCTGTCAAAGCTACAGCCTTCGGGGCCCCTTGACTGGATCTATTAAGAAAATGGAAGCATATGGGTGCTGAAAATTACTTGGATTAAATTATTAAGAATAGTTTGAATTGCGGTTTATGTCAGGATTAGACGTTAGGTAGAGGGTGATTGGTGAGGGAGAGATGTGTCCATTTGTAGCATGCAGTCCACATCAGAATTGCCGTTCAAGCAATCATAATATTATTCAAATATTTACAAATTACTATACCATTGGAAAAGAAAACGGAATCCATTGAAGAATGATGGAAACCATGAACCAGTGAGTGTGAGGAAAAGAAGTGGATGGTGTTTTTTCACTTACCCGATAGCCTCATGGCCAAGTATTCTAGGAAAAATAGCAGGAAGATCCTTCAACAAATGACAGACAGATAGCACACAGTTAAAATAAAAGTTGTAATATATTATGTGGCTGTGCTTTCTGTTTTTCCATAAGTAGAAAGAGATTCTGAGATTGATCAGATGAAGTGAAAACCTTCAATTTCCAAAAAGTGACATCACTTTGACAGAGAGAGGTGCAGATAATTCGAACACGAACTTCATGATGACTCGGAGGAGCCACGATTATCTCCTCTATTACGAGAGGCTCTCCTGGTTTGCGAGCCACCGCAGCTGTACAGTTTCAAGCTACATGTTATGAACACGTATTTTCAAAAGCAAGATTTGTGCGTATACACGCACAGCTGAAAAGGGTTTTGGCTTACCTTTGCATCTAATTGGTTTCCCTGCTTCGACTGAGAATTTCTCTCCATCCATTGTAGCAACCAAGATACAAAACAGACTGGTAGCTGCTCTCTTGCTACAAAAAATTTGTAGATCTCTTCGGCTTTTTTAAGTAGTGAAAAATGTAGTGGTGGTTAGTAGTGGTAGCGACAGCACATTTTGTCCTGGTGTGGTTTTTTATTTATATTCGTTTGGCCAAGTTCCAAGTCTTTCTCGAGCAAAAAATCGTTTCTTGCCGTTCGGATTGTCTTTTTCTATTTGGAGAAACCGGTTTGGTTGCTTGAGTTGACTAGAAAAACTTATGAATCCGAATCTTATCTGTACGGTGTTTTAAGTTGACATGGCAAAAATCAATTATTTTATTGAGGTTGACTCGGTAAATTCAATCTAAACTCAGATGAGGCACGCATCAGGGAATTAAAACAAGTAAAAATAAAATAACACTTATTTAATAAAAATATTAACATTATAACACATGAACTAACTCAGTAACTAATAATCTAAGACCCGGTCAGTGTTAAGAAAATAATTAAAATAAATATTTTTTATTAATCTCTACTCAGTACAAAAAGTCAAGGAATTTAACAACTTTAGACAATCAAAAAAATTATTTCAATCACGGAATAAAAAATTTGATAAAGCATTCTGTGTGAGTGTGTGTGTGTATCTTGTTATACAACTATATAAAGTCTATTTAAATTAAATATAAAATATATAATTAAATTATCAAATAACTATATTTTATTTGGTTCCCAAACAAACTATGATAATTTTGCGTAATCAGAGCGTGTGTTCGGTTGAAAAAAGAGAAACGAAAACAGGAATCATGGAGGGGTTGGAAAAGAAAATTATGAAATCAAATGCACGCAGGAAGAAAACGGTTTCATATGCAAGAAAACCTCTAGCTAGTTACCTTCGCAGCTAATAGAATGGCCTTTCTGTCGAAGGTGAAGCAATTTTAATTTTTTTAATGTTCTTTTATTTATTTATTTTTGGTTTAATTTTTTGGACTTAATTCTATGAGATAGAACTTCTAATTGAATTAAGAAGATAAAATTTAAAATGAAAAGATCAAAATATAAAAATGGCAATCTCAGAATTTTTACTGCTTTTATTTTTCATCAAAAGTACATTTTGTTAATTTTTTTAGTTTGTGAAGCAAAGAGGGAAAGGAGAACTCATCGGAAAACGGCGAGAGAGTATTCATTTTGTCACAATTTGGCCATAGAAAATAAATTTTTTTGTTTTAACGGGTTTTTTTATTAAAAAAATAAAATTAATTGAAGATGGTTTCTCTCTCTAAATATATATCAGGAAATGTTGATGAAGTTCTTTTTTTTTTTTTAATGAGTGATTATGGGGTGTTTTGGAGTTGGTTTTATGAATTTTTATGATTTTTTTTTTAAATAAATTTTTAGGATGAAACCCCACCCTCAAGTCTCTCGGCGCCATAACAACTAAGAGATTCTATACAGCGACATATCTCCCCTGAAAAGACAAAAAAGCAACCATGCATTGTTTGTCCCTTTAGTCAAGTAAGAAGATAAAAAGGGCATCGCATGTGGTTTCTCCTTGCAAGCCCTGAGATATTTATTTATTTTTATGTTTTAAAAATATTTTAAAAAATAAATTTTATTATTATTTTAAATTAATATTTTTAGATATTTTTAAATTATTTTAATATATTAATATTAAAAATAATTTAAAAATATTATTTTAATATATTTTTAATCGAAAGCTACTGTTACTAACACTCTCAAATATCTTTTACTGTTTTAAGAATTAAAATATAAATATTTAGAATAAGAAAGGTGTGAATCCTCGCTCACTTATTTTGATGCATTTTTTTAATTAATATTTATATTTTAAAAAATTATAATGAGATTGTTGTAATTTATCTTTATTTCTTTTCTTTTGTATTTATATAAATAAGTTTTATTTCCATGATATTTATAAAAATAAAATTTACACGCTCTTAAAGAAAAAATATCAAAAATAAAATAAATAAAAATATTAAGATTAAAAAGCAATATGTATATTTTTTTAATCAAAAAACATGATATTTGAAAAAAATACACAATATTAACGTACTCTTTTAACATGTTCAAAATTAATTCGAATCTGTACCTACGGAACGTGAAAGGTCAAACTAGTAACAGCCATGCCATCTGTCTAAAAACACCCTTAGCTATGCTTAAAAATAATAGAGGGTGGTTAGATGAAGATTAATTGAACCTATTAAAGATATTAGGGTGGACCTAACCCATGATGCAGTCTTGGAATCTGCGTCATGGTTCGGAATAATTTTATCAGGTTAGAGTTTTGGTTGATAATTTAGTTATAGTTATTTATTAAAATGTTTTTTTAATATATTAAAATTATTTTTTATATTATCTTTTTAAAATAATTTAAAAATACTAAAAGAAACATTAATTTAAAGCAAAAATATTTAATTTTTAAAATAAAAAAACAAACAGCATTTTAGCCCAAAATAATATATTTTTTAAATTAAAATAATATCTTTTTGAATTATTTTTAGTCAATTTAAATTTTGATCAAGTTGATCAAGTTATAAGTTAATTTAACATGTTAGTTTGATTAATCAAGTAATTTTTTATATATTTAATTTGAGACTCCATTTAAATTGGATCTTGGATCGACGGGCTACGGTTGACTTGCAAGTTAATAACAATGGAATGTACCATTGAATTTTACCTTCCATATAAGACAGAAATTAAAAAAATAACCACACTCTCGTGATCATGATTATAAGAGTACCCAAGTTTTCTCTCTTACTCCTTGTCATTTCGCTTCGTCAGATGTTATATGATCAGACGCCACAATTTACGATAGTCTCACCGAATGAAATATATACTAGCTGGGAGGACCCTTCCCATTCCAAGTATTCATGGCTATAATTATTGCGACTTCGCCATGAACAACCATAGGTTCCCTACTCGTCTCATCCGCATGCAGCCGGAGGGGTGGGCTCCGTTACCTTTAACACTGCAGTTAACAGCATCTTGACGCTGGCAGAACCTTTGGGTCCGCATTCACACGTGCATATGAACCCATCGCAGAGACACATGGGCCTAAGTTGATCTCGTATGAGATGCGCCGTCCTCTGTCGAGAATGACAGAAGGTGAAAGCTTCGATGGTGGAAGAGCTAAGGGTCCCTCCTCGCAACAGGACTCCCTTCCAAGGACATTACGGGAACACAATTTCAAAGACACTAGGTGATATGCCCGCTTGATGTTGGAGGTTTGAAATATATTTATACGTTGTTGTTGATTTATGAAAAAATTAAAAAACAATTATGAAAAAAACTATAAAAATAAATTTTTAACCAAGTTAATATTTAGAAAATAAATTACAAATAAAATTTTAAAAAAAAATCACAACAAGAAAACAAACAAAAAAAATTGTATAGCAAAATACTGTAGCAATTTATAGTGTTTCATGAAAAAATTTATAGTAATAATTCTCAACCAGTTCAATATTAAAAATAAAAAAATTAATAAAGATAATTTTTTAAAAAATTCATGTAAGAAAATATTGTAGCAATCTATAGTATCTTAAATTAAAAAACAAAGTTAAATTCTCAACAAGTTCAATATAAAAAATCAACAAAGACAATTCTGAAAAAAAATTATAAAAAAATAAAAAAAAACATATGGAAAAACACTGAAGTAATCCATGGTGTTTAAAAAAACTACAGAGCTAAATTTTTAACCAGCTTCATATTAAAAAATAAAACCAGCAAAATTGTTTTTGAAAAAAACACAAAAAACTAAAAACATATGTAAAAAAGGTTAAAACTGAATTCTCAATTAGCTCAATATTAAAACAAATTGGACAAAGATAATTTAAAAAAAAAACAAGTGGGCAAACATTGTAGGAAAACAAAAATCATATAGAAAAACATTGTAATAATTTATGGTATTTTAAATAAAGAAACTATCAAGAAAAATTGAAAAAATACCATTTTAGAAAAGAAGAAAATTCATTTTATAAAAGGGAAAAAAACCATGCAAAAAAACATTGTTGTAATCCATAATGTTTTTTTTTTTTAAAACTACAAAACTAAAATTTTAACCAATTCAATATTAAAAAAAAATCAACAAAAATAATTTAAAAAATATAAAAACAAAAAAAATAATAAACATGTAAAGTCCAGAAAAAAGGAAAAAAGTACAAAATAAAAAAAAAAACAAACAAAAACGAAGAAGGAGAAGAAATAGCATGTGGCATGGGAAAAGCTATAATACTTTCTCCGTGCCTTTTAGAGTGTTAGTTAACTAGATTTTATGCCACACAATGTTACAAGCTTGTGGTATGTTTATGTGTTATTATGAGTTTGTAAAAAAAATTAAAAAATATGGAAAAAAGTTGTTATAATCTATAATATTTTCAAATAAAAAATTACAAAGCTAAATTCTTAACCAGCTTAATATTAAAAAATAAAAAAAACAAAGAAAATTTTGAAACCAATCATAAAAAAATGAAAGGAAAAAAAAAAGCAGTGAAATACTGTGATGATCTATAATATTTCATGATGAAATATACAATTGTAATTCTCAATCAACTCAATATTAAAAATAATAAAATTGACAAAGATAATTTTAAAAAATTATATGGAAAAACACTGTATCAATCAAAGTGTGTTTTAAAGAAAATAACAACGAAGTTAGATTCTTAATCAACTCAATATGAAAAAATTAAAATCGATAAAGATAATTTTAAAAAATAAAATAAAAATAATATGGAAAAATACTATAGCAATTCATAATGTTTTTCTTTTAAAAAAATACAAAACTAAATTTTCAACCAGCTTCATATTAAAAAAATAAAAAAAAATAATTCTAAAAAAAACACAAAAAAAAGAAAGAAGATAATTTTGAAAAAAAAAACAAAAAAAAAAGAAAAAAACATGTGAAAAAAGTTAAAACTAAATTCTCAACAACCTCAATATTAAAAAAATAACAAAGATAATTAAAAAAAAAATATGTAGGGAA
>NW_011499901.1:788386-810878 GCF_000495115.2 Populus euphratica
AGGGAAACACTATAGCAAAATAAAAACCATGTGAAAAAATATTATAATAATTTACAGTGTTTTAAATATAAAAAGAATTCTCAACTAGCTTAATATAAAAAAATAAAACCCATAAAGATCATTTTGAAAAAAAATTCATAGAAAAATCATATAGAGAAACATTGTAGTAATCAATAATGTTTAAAAAAAATTACAATATTAAATTCTCAACCAGTTTAATATTAAAAAAATAATTAAAATAATTGAAAAAACAAAATAAAAAAACACAGAGGAAGAAGACAATCTTAGGTGAAAAAGAAAAAGAAAAAGCAAAACCCAAAAAAATACAAGAGTAAAAGAGAGAGAATAAACAAATAAAAAAAAAGACAAAACAATAAAAAAATCAAAACATAAAAAAAACATATAAGAAAAGCTATAGTATTTTTCATACTCGTTTTAAAGTATTTGTAATATACATCTTTGAAATTGTTTAATGTATATTTATCAAATAACTATTTAAACTCAATAACTTAAGTAGTTAGTTAATATTTTATAATATAATTTATATTATTCTTTAACATATTTTTTTAAGTGAAAGTTATTTAAACCTAACACTTATATAAGTTTATATTATCTTATATTTATTTTTTATTAAATAAATAGAAACAATAAAATTTAAATTTATAATCATTTAATCATTAAAGTTTTAATATTATATTAAAAAATTAGTAACTGTTTCTATATTTAAAAAACTAACATCCTTTGTATTTGAAAAAAACACGATATTAACTGTTTTTATTGAAATAAAAAGACTAGCCTGTATCGCCCTTCAAATTACTAGTTTTTAAGATAAACGTGCTAGATCGAGCAGAATTCAGAATATATTATAGTCTTCGTGTGCTTACACAAATCCTGTCATGAACCTTCCCTCTCCGCTCTCCGTTCTCCGCTCTCTCTCTTTAAAATGCAGGGGCTTGTGTATCAGATCAACACCCACGTTAGCCAAGGCATCGGTTTCTCCATGCACGTGGATGATGAGACAATAGCTGTCAGCATAAAGAGATCAAGAGGTCAAAGATTGATCTTGGAGTCCAGATCAGAATACGATCACGGACGAACAACATCTACTTGCATGTGATTGACACTTGCGCGATAGTCGACTTCTGGCCTGGCGCGTTTCTCTATTATGATTTATGATGGATAAAAATATTTTTAAAATCTATTTTTTAGCCCAAGATCATGTTTAGGAGAGTTATAAACAGGGTAATAATTCTGTGATGGGAGGGTGAGATTTATATTCATATTCAATATTTCTAGGTATGGGAAAATAGCAAGATGACTTCCACCTAACTAATATTATTGAAATTAACCACGTCTTAAATCCAGGCAGACAAGAGTTTGGTTGAATGTCATATTTATTAATTAAAAATCTTATTCATAAACATATTGAATTTTAAAATATCATTGATATAATAACATTTATATTGTTAACTGTCAAGTCAATGATATACATATTAAATTCAATTCCAGGTAAAATAATAATAGAATATTAATTTATTTCCCCCTTTTTTCGTTTATTTACCTCTTGAAACTTTTTTTTTTAATCCACGCACTTGTTTTTTTTTTACCTCGATAAATAAAATGATTTTTACTAACATGTACTATCTTCACTGCATAAACTGATTAGAAAATGTTATATTGGTTGTTTAACTCTCGTAAAACAATAAACAACATAAGGATATCAAGTGAACTATAAAATTATAATTTACTTATTAAACACGCTTAATTATGATAGATATGTATTTTACTTCATTGACACGAGTTTTTATTTTATTTTTTCATGAAGGTTTTGACTTTATATGTTTGATTATATTTTATAAATTTTACATATTATTTATTTCACAAGGTTTTCCTTTTATTTTTTTTAAATAAAATTTAAAACAAGCTAGCTACAAAAGATAAAAACAAATAGCACGAACAAGCAACAAGAATTGAAAAAATAAACAAATTTGAGACTAAAAGAATATCAAAATAATAAATTTTACATATTATTTATTTCACAAGGTTTTCCTTTTATTTTTTTTAAATAAAATTTAAAACAAGCTAGCTACAAAAGATAAAAACAAATAGCACGAACAAGCAACAAGAATTGAAAAAATAAACAAATTTGAGACTAAAAGAATATCAAAATAAATAAATAAATCTAGAATAAATATATAAATTAATTATCTTATCTTTTTTTATTTTTTAAAATAAAATATTTTTTCCCAAAATAAATGAAAAAAGTTTTGAAAATATCACTAAAACAGTAAATAAAAAAAAAAACAGAAAAACGTGTTTAATATATATTTTTTAATTTATTATATTATTCTGAACTAAAACTAATAAAGTTAACATGTGTTCCTTTTCTTTTTTAAACTTTCAAAATTAATTTAACCATAGAAGGAGCTAGGCCTATTATATCCATTAACTACACATGGGAAGCGAAAGGGCAATGTGAGGGACGACAGCCTAGTTATTCTAATTAATGGGCTGAAAATATTGGGCCTAGATTGGTCGGAAGCCCGTAGAGTAACCCGACGACCATGGTTTTCAACTTCCAATCTCGTTATACCGGACCAGACCAGAACATAACATGGAAACTGGCAGGCTTCTCCGCCAACGGCCAATCGTCCTAACGACGTCGTGGAAAGACCTTTGACTCCTGTCAACCCACTGTTGCTCGTGCTGGTTCCTCTTTTACGAGGTAGCCTTATAAATCTAGATTCTCCTGGAACGTTGCTGATCCATTAACCCGGCTCCGCGTGCCCGGTTGTGGCCCTAGAATCCCGTCGCTTAACCTCGAAGTTATCCTCCGATCAAATTCAAATTCTACTTCCAGAAACCACTTCATCCTCTCCTCCCCTCTCTCCGATCCCTCCGTCTTCGCAAACTGAATCAAAGGTCTGCCTTCAGAATTTCTTTCCGGATTGTTCGTCTTATTTCTCCAAACAAACCCTAAGCAAAGCCAGTTTTTGCTTACGGTTCATCGGAATTTATTTTGCCGTAAAAGTTGACGAGGACTTGGAAACGTGGTTGTTTTGTTACGTTAGGATTTTTATTATTTGTTAAATTATAATATGATTGTTAATTAGCAGTGTATTAATGATTTTAGATGCCTCAGGTTTTTTTTTTTTCACTTCAAAATTTGGTTTTGCATGTTTGTTGTTTTAAACCCTAGGAGTTGGTCATGCAGATGTTGGCATCTGATTATCTTTGATATTTTGGTTTCTAGACTTGCTCATGTGGTGTGTTTGCGCCAAAATTGAGTTTATGTTGATTGTTCTGAGTTTAGAGCTGATTTAGATTTCTATTTATTGTGGAAAGGGGGTGGTTTTGGTGGAGAGGAGAGGGCGTGTGGAATTTTGAAGTGTTCCGGTTAGTTTGGAATTGTGTTTTTGATTGATTGTATTTAATGATGAAGTCAGGACTTTGATGTTGTCACTCATCATGAGTCGTGACTCCTGATTTGGATATGCTTATAAAGGTTAGGAGGATGTCAGAAATCTGGTTTATTTAGATGAATGCTGTAAATAACGAAATCTTTTATCACGTTTCCATTTAAAGGAAAAGGGAAAGGATAATAGGGTTGTTTTTGTATTGTTGCGATTTAAGACATAAAGGAGAGCTGCGTAGTAGGAAATTACAGAATTGGATGGCAGATTATTTAGTAGTTGGAGTATCTTTGTTCTGTCATTTATGTCATCGTTACATCAGAAACTTTCTTTTAGCTTGGGAAGGAGAGGTGTGGTAATTATTATAAACTTTTGTTTTGATGGTTGCTTATAAATGGGATAAATGGTTCTCCAGTTAGGTAGTCCTCGTGGGCCAGAAACGGTTTCATACTACAGCTGGGAATTCAAAAGGTATTTTAGGTTTAATGGCAATCCTGAGCCCTGATACACAAGGATGTAATTATGAACTGGAAAGAGATGAACCCTGGTTGACAATGCTCATATAATGAATAATTGCTTGCAGAAAAAGGGATGCTAGATGACTATAAGTCGGTTAATGTTTTTAGAGTAGAGTGCTCTGTTCAGCATCCTTCATGTTGAGCAAATGATTATGTATATAAAATGTTCATTAATTAATCTATTACTTTCTTTATTTATTTTCATTTTGGGCTTCCATCCTATCATGAACTTATTAGATGCATATTAAAGACTGATTGCCTTGCTCTTTTAGTAGTTTTGTCTCCTGGCACCTGTGTATTCCCTAAGTTCTTTGAGACATTAATTGTGCTCATATCAGGAAAAATTGAGCCACCTTTTTCTTTGGCACATAGAAATTTACTTACCTGGATAGTGTATCTTATTTGTAATATTATCGTGTTTGAGTTTTGTTAGCTGCTGAGGTACTATGGAGAATGTGTACTCTCATGAAGGCTCTGGCACAAGCCATGTTTCTGGAGAAGGTTCAGATGCAACTATAGAGCTCAATATCAAGACTTTAGATTCACAGATTTATAGTTTTCAGGTTGACAAAAATGTAAGTATTGTGTGCCATTGACATTTCCTGTTTTGATCTGTACTGTTTATGTTTTTTAATTCATATTTAATTGCTGAAGTGAAGTTTTTTGGACTGTCTTCTAATAATTTTGAATGATAGCTTTAACCTTAATTCATGCAGTGTGCCTGTTGTGGAAAAACTTTCTGAATGTTTGGATCCAAGAGATCATGTCTTAGGGTCGATAAAAATAATTCAATGTGGTCCCATGCATTTCAAAGTTTATTAAGAGAGCATTTAAAGGGTGCGTGTTGTCGGTTGCATAAATGTTTTTGTCTGGACTGTCTAATACAATCCTAATTTTGAATATCTTCAGATGCCAGTTTCCGTATTCAAGGAGAAAATAGCAAATGAAATCAGTATACCTGTGAGTCAGCATCGGCTGATTTTCAGGGGAAGGGTTTTGAAGGATGAACATCTCCTTTCCGAATATCGTATCCATCTTTCAAGCATCAAAAAGGCTGCGCCTGCTATTCTAACTTTTAGGCCCTCTTTATGCCGGGGAATTTAGTCACTTGCACTTTATCTGAGTTATTGTGTTCTATAGGTCTTTTGCTTGATTTGCTGGAAGATAGATTCATGTATTGTTGGGTGTCATGAGACCTGAAATTTGGCACATCCTTTTAATCTGAGTTATGGGAGGCTAGCACCTCGTTGTTAGTTATCACATGCATTCTTCTTATGATTTGGATACTATGATATCCCACACTTGGCCATCATTGGATACATTATTTTATGGAGTCGGATTTTATCATATCCCACTCTATGTTATCATCTCAGATCACTCTACTTTTAAGGACACTGAGGATTTTTCCTTTGTCAGTACTGGCTGTGTTATGTTACTATTTTCAGTAAATCCCTTGACTGTTTTTAGAAGTGGAAAATGGGCATACACTGCACGTGGTTGCAAGGCAGCCTGCCCAACCACAACCTTCAGCTGGTACAAGCTCTGGGGATACAATGGGGAATAATAGTAATCAGGGTATTGATATTTAATTATTTTTCTTGTGTAGTAATCTGGATTTGAAGATGTTCTTTGGATTGATAGTTTTCTCTTCTAATTTTTCAAATGACAGTAAACGATGCAAGCGCTAGTGCGCCTCGAAATCGCAGTGGGCAGTTATCTCACAGTGTGGTTCTTGAGACATTTAATGATGGGGACCAAGGGGAAGGCATTGTTCCGGATGTCTCTCGGGTGCGTTTCTTTTCTTTTCCTTTTAATTTCTCATTGATAGTTCTGCTGGAACAATGTGTATCTTTATTTGATGTTCAGTTGAGGTTAGTGGCAGCAAAAGAATGTGGAGACCATTTTTGTGTTAGTATTAACAGAAACTCATATTTATTGTTGCTTGACATCAGGTTATTGGGGCTGTTCTAAACTTGTTTGGAGTTAGTGGCCAGACAGCAACCAGCAGCATAGGTGGCATGCAATCATCAAATATGGTAAACACTGATTATTATTTTGTATAATCTTGCAACTCTTGTTCATCGCTATACCTTTCTAATCCATATAAATTATGTAATTAAAACTTGACCTCTGACGGCATTGTATCCCATCATTCCTTTTTTGTGTTGTTAAGAATTAACTTGGTACTAACCAGGATGGGATGGGTAGGCTTGGGTTCGAAGCCTACTTTTTTCACCATACTGACCCCACAAAAAAGAAAATGTTTAAAACATCTTGACTGCAAATCTTCATTCTTTGTGCTCATTGGTGCTAATTCTGCTATGCTATTCATATGTTAATTCTATAATTACGATTTCTGATCAGGCCATGGCCAGCATTAATTGCCCAAGTAGAATCTCCAATTTCTTCTCTTTCTGCTCAGTGGAAAGGTTCTATTAAGTGTATCAATTCGGATA
The DNA here is from genome assembly GCF_000495115.2 of Populus euphratica. NCBI lineage: Eukaryota > Viridiplantae > Streptophyta > Magnoliopsida > Malpighiales > Salicaceae > Populus > Populus euphratica. The sequence goes on from NW_011499901.1 coordinate 794,774, forward strand.
CTATTACTGTATTGAAATTCTGGTTTATATTTAGATTTCCAGCTTCTGGCTTTCATATTAGTTTGCATATTGTTACAAGTGTGAGAATTTAGAGTGCATGTATGACATCAGGGTGGAATGTGAGAGATTAAATTAGTTACTTGTGTTCTGTTCACAGCCAAATTTTACTGGTCTAGCTTCTCAGGGAAGTGAAACTGGTGGATCTCGTGGCAATGTTGGTGGTCAGAGCTCTGCAGGAAATCAAACACGATCTGGCCAGCCATTTCAATCAGCACCTCAAGTTGTGCAAATTCCTCTGTCTGCAGCTATACCTGTTCCTTCACTTCATTCGGTACTAAAATCTCCTTCAGTTGCATATTTGTGATGTGTTTAGCTATACTGTATTTTAAACTTGTCCTTTTTGTTTCAGCCAATTCCTGATTCTTTGAACACACTTTCCGAGTTCATTACACGCATGGAACGGGTGCTAGCTCAAAATGGTGATGACAGCAAAAGTATATGCTTATTATGCATTTTCAGTTGAAGATGCTGAAAATAACTCATTTGCTTCATCTAGGTAATCAGCCATATACATCAACAACAAGCATGGAAGACCCACCAAGGGTAGAATTACCTTCCAATGCACGGGGCTATCCGACGCCTGAAGCATTGAGCATTGTCTTATGTCATGCAGCACGGCTTCTCAGTGGTCCTGCAACAACTGCATTATCTGTAAACAATTTGTTTTGATTTCCCCTTCCTTATCTGATTTTATTGTTGGACTCTTGAATCTGTGGCTATACATGTCCGAAGTTGAATCAGCATTTTAATTTGAATTTGATGTTAGCATTTCAATAATTGGACTTGACTACCCATATCTTGTCGAACTTGCTAAATGCTTGTGATTCATTTTACCTTACTATGATTATGCGATGATGTTGGATTCAGTGAATTTCACTGCCATAAATTACTTTGTGAGACATACGGTCTATATAGACATTTAAATGTAGTTATGGGTATCTTAATGACTTAATATGAGGATGCTAATTATTTTTAATTATCAATGGGGTATTACTGCATAGCGTTTATTTTTATTAACATCAGGGGCATGCTTCAATATGTTTGTAGTTTGAGAATCACGAACATTGCTATGCTTGGTAATTTAGTAAATCCATTTTGAATTTCATGTGATGAATGGATTTTTTTTTTTCATTTTTAGGGCTTGATGTGTAAATTTACATCAAGATTTTGGAGATAAATCAATCTCCTATTTGTTAATGCTAGAGATAAATTTATGTGGAGTTGATAAGTTTGTGATCTGATTATGCATTATTTATAATGTGCTGCAATGTCGTAGCATACTGCAGGATGCCTGGAACAAAATGGTTCCTCTACTGATCCTGCTATAAGGGGTCAAATTCAGACAGAAACAATGCAAGTAGGCCTTGCAATGCAACATTTAGGTGCTCTTTTTCTGGAGCTTGGTCGCACAATCTTGACGCTACGTATGGGACAACCTCCAGTATGTTCTAACCTTAAGTCTGTTCAGCAGTTCAGTAATGATTGAACATCATGTATAATTATTTTGTTACATTTTGCAGATGGAACCTTCTGTAAATGCTGGGCCTGCTGTTTATATTTCTCCATCAGGGCCTAATCCCATAATGGTCCAGGTTTGTGAACCATTCTTGAAATTATGAGTTTGCTTACTTTGGCATTAACTTATCTCACTAATGATTGGCGACATTAAAAATAATAGATAGGGCCTCATTCACTTGCTGTTGGAATCATGGTGGTAGGGTGTTAGTATCATGAATGAATTTTGTGTTAGAATATAAATTGATACATCGCTTATCTCATGTATAACTGATTGGTGATTGTCATTTATGCATAAGAAAAATTTGTTGTTTGGCTCTTTCAATTACCTGTTAGGCTTTCCTTACATGCACTCTTGTGTGTACTATTATCATTGAGTGGATTTTCTGTATTGTAGCTTAATTTCTGTATTAGATGCCAGCTTGGCACACTGTTTTCTAATTTTAAATTCTTTGCAGCCTTTTCCTCTTCAAACCAATTCCCTTTTTGGTAGTTTGGTTCCGCCATCGAATCCCATGGCATTCGGTCCTGTTGGTGTTGGAAATGCTCCAAGGCATGTAAACATTCATATACATGCTGGTAAGCAAAACAAGCTTTCTTTGTTCACAATGCTGCTTACCTGCTTTCAAGTCTGTTTGACACTCCTGCATTACCAGGGACCTCGCTGGCATCTGTTATTCCAACCATAGGTACCAGGACAAGCGGTACAGGGATACAGGGAGAACATGGTAATGCTGCTGGTTTGGGTGTTTCAGGCCCAGAGCAGCCGCTGCCAGCAAGAAATGTTGTTGCAGCAACAGTCCCTTCACCCTCAGCAGGTGTTACAGTTGCTGCACAACCTGGTCTTGGGCTTTCAAATTCACAGCCATCTTCTGATTCCATGTCATTAAGCTCTATAATGAGCGGAATAAACTCGCAACTGAGACAACTTGCTGGCAATAGGCAAGGAGGAAACCAGCCCGCATCAGGTAACTGTCGAATGGTCAATAGTAAAAAGCCAAAGATATATTGTTGCTTTTACTTTCTGAGGATCATATAATATTGGTATTTTATTATGCAGGCTCTGCTGGATCTGTAGCAGGTAATAATCCAATAAACTTACAGATGAATAGCACTGTGGTGAATGGAGCTGGGGAATCTAATGTGTCATTACCTGGAGTTATGTCAGAATGCCATGACCAGAAGGTTTGCTTTCTGCATTATTCAGGGATCGTCTTTGTTACTTTTTTCTGGCTAGTACTAAATTGTTGAGAGAATACCATGTCTTAACAGGCTCAAGTACATGACAATGATCCTTTGAGCTTGAAAGACATACCATCTCCTTCAGTGGGCGTATCGTCTTCTTCAGTGAACATACCATCATCTTCAGTGAATATATCATCTTCTTCAGTGGAATGTCCTACTGTAGAAACTTCTCAGAAGTCTCAAGATACTTCTCATAGTGCTTCCAGTTCCAGCACTAAAGCTGTTCCACTTGGTTTGGGTTTGGGGAGCTTGGACCGCAAGGTATGGTAACTGCTCTTTATTTATTTATTTTTGAGTTATCTATGATGTATTCAATTATACACGAGGACCTGTTGACAGATCAAGGAATAGGCTGTGGTGTTGGAGTTTTGAAATGCTTACTGAAATGGACGCTACAAGATGCATCATTTTTTCTTGGTGCTATCACTGTGTAAACAGTGAAAGGTGTCTGCAGCGTGAAATGCTGTATGAGGTGTGAGTATTAGGCGTGAGCTTGTCCTATTTTGACATTGAAATAAGTGCCTGCTGCATTCTGCCAGGCTTGACTTTGTGGATTGATTATTGCATCTGTCATTCATGCTTTACTTGTCCACATGGCTATTTTTTCTTTTTTTCATGAGAGAAAAAACTGATCTCTGTTTGTTGATGTGACTAGAGACGAACCAAGCAGCCAAACTCACGTGGTAGTGGTGATAGTGGAACAACCAATACCCATTTCAATCGGAACCCAGAAGCTGGAATCAGTGGCCAACAGCTTTTACAGTCTCTTGCATCTCGCAGCTCTAGTACAAATAGGACTGGTGCACATGACACACCCCCAGATCCTGTAGCCCCCCTTCATGGGCAGGTCATGGAGGGTAGACAACCAAGAGATTTAAGTGCTGATGGCCAGTTTGACAGTGCTAGTGCTATGTCTCAGGTTCTACGTAGTCCTGTTATGAATAATTTGTTTGCAGGGATTTCAGAACAAACCGGTGTTGGTTCTCCCAATGTCTTGAGGAACATGTTGCAACAGCTCACTCAGAATCCCCAAATAATGAATACTGTCAGTCAGATTGCTCAGCAGGTTGACAGCCAAGATCTAGGAAATATGTTCTCAGGTTTAGGCAGTGGCCAAGGCGGCGGATTTGATCTGTCAGGGATGGTCCAACAAATGATGCCTGTTGTTTCCCAGGTTCTTGGCCATGGATCGCCTACTCCCCAGCTGTTTCCTACCCCAGAATCTGAACCCCAGAAGAGATCCAATGAGAGGGAATCAATTGGAGCTGAAAATCCTAATGATAATAACATTCAGGTTTGTATAACCCACAAAAAGAAATCAAATTATGTGAATAGAATGAAATCCTGTACACAAGCAAAGTGCTGCTGTGTCCAAGCCCTCTCATTAAACTTAATCGAGGAATCTTTTTCGGAGAATTGGTAAAATGGCCCCTGTTTTGACTGATTTGATCTTATGTGTCTTATAGATCAACCTCCACGAAGTGGCTCAGAGGATTGAACAGTTTGCTGCACCTCAAGATGTATTTCAAGCCATTGTTGGCAATGCAGTGAGGTTGAGTGGCAATGGAAGCAATGCTGAAGATATTCAGCATGAATTGAACAACAATGAGGATTTAGCGAGTGTAAGTTTTATGTTTCTCTATCTTTCAGTGCTGTGACACTTTCAATATTTTTCTGCTTGTTTATACTGATGATGGCAGTCAAGGCACCTGCTTATTTTTACTCCTGTTAATGCATGTGATTTTTCTTGCTAAACATGCTGTGCATAAATTTCACTTGTGCAGAGTTATGTAGAGATGCTGCAGCGTGATATTCAGCGGCGACTTCAGGATGACTATGGGGAGGACAAGTGCTAACCATTCTGTATTGAAATGGTTCTGATATTTCTCATGTGATACAGATCCAAACAAATTTCGGGATATGATCACCTCTGCTGGGTCACCTTCAAATTAATCTTTCTGTCTGTTGAATGTTGTACAAAATCGAGCTTTGGGCTTGAGGTGCTCCAAATTATAGGTTGTTGGCAGGTAAGACTTTTTGGGTTAATTGTGTATGGATTGTTACTTTAAATGATTTAATACGTAACTTTAGAGTTCTGAACAATTTCAAGAATTGGTTCTAAGATATTGTTGTATTCTCTGATGCAGTTTCGGCTTGAATTGCTGCTAGTTAGCATTCCATGCTTGAATTCTGTTCGTTTGTGTTCTTTTGGCGGGGATTCTATAATCCTTTTATATATTTTATTGGTCTTGGATTTGAATCGTTTGATAAATCTCGGGTTCTAATTGTCAATCTCTACGACTATTCTACTCATCTTTCCTTGTTCCCGTTTTTTAATCCACTCGTAAATGAGGATGGTCACCAGTCGGTTGAGGTTTTCCTTGTGTTCTGCTCGGGTCATTTATGATTTTGGATCTTCTTCGCTCGGTTGGATTTTTATTTTCTATAATATCTGTAATATATTCAAGTACAATACAGATTATTGCATGTGACAATACGTATGGTTACTATTGAAGGAAAGACAGAGACATGTTCTGAAAAGGACATAAATCTGTTTTAGAGACATTTATATACTTGTGGAAGCGTTTTCTGTTTTAGATTTTAACCAAACATTATCATGATTACACTGACAACAACGCCAATGTAGCTTGTGTTAAAAATGCTAGTCAGAACAACACCATTGTACCACTGTGGTACGTTATATGAGATGGACGGTGATCCACAAAGCTTATCAGATATTGTACTAGAAATATATAAATGATTAAATATAAATTTGAAAGCCTGATTCAAGTCGATAAAGAGGTCCAGCTCGGTATCCCTAGCTATGTTTTTTTTTTAATATATAAAAATGCATTTTAAGCTCCGGTCAGCCTCTCAAGAAGTATCTTCTTTTAAATTACAGATTAAAAAAGGAAAAAAAAAATGATCTTAAACCTTTCAAATGCCTTCTTGTTTTATTTATAACCTCTTTATTTCTTGAAATTACAATATCGGTTTCCTATTTATTTTTCTTTATGTTTACAAGATTCAAAAGATTCCATAAACATAAATTAGCAATATAGAAACTGCTCTTGATTTATACTGATTTTTAATTACACCCAAATATTGGATCGAAATCATAATTTAATTATTCAGTGAGTCAAAATGCCATCCTAGTGGGCTGTGGCGTGGCTTAGATGGGGTCCAGCAATCACTACTCTCATTGGGCTGTACACTTTATGGGCTGGGTTTTAGTCTCGACCTGTGAAGACGGGCCCGTGATTATGACGATGAGAAAAAAACCGTCTAATTTCTCGCCGAAAGAGATTCCAATCGATTTTCGCCCTTCCTTCACCAGCTAGCAGTCCAACTCCTGCAGTTGCTCTCATGGCTTCCTCAAGCTCAGCAGGCAATGCAGCTCAAACCCCTAGAAAATCGTTAGGGTTAGTCGCAAATGCAATGAAACGCAAAGACAGCTTCATCCAGCTCTTTGCGATGACTGGGATTTTTCTCTTGAGCATCAGATCCTTAGGCCAAAAGTACCAAATCCACGACCTCCAGGAAGACACTATAGCTCTTAAAGAAGAACAGAAAAACCTAACCGATCGCATGAAGAATATAAAGCGCAGCCTCCTTCACGAAGCCTCTCTTGATTCCTCTGGTCTCTTCGCTTCTCGCCTTCGCCTTCTCTTCGGCGAGGACCATTGAATGCAAATTCGTGGTCTGTTTTGCCTGTGAGTTACTCTTTTTTTAATTATTTGATTTTGAATTAATAAATTGTAAATGAACCTAAATGTTTCGTTTTAGTCCTTGACGGTATCGTTTTTGAGTATTTCTATGATTATTTGTGGTTTAGGGTTTTAGGCTTTCTATGGTAGTTGCCTAGTTGGTGTGGTTGACGGTCAGGATTTAATATTTTGGATATATGACTTCTGTATGTGATTAATTGTCTTGGGATATCAGTAATTCTTCGAATGCTTGGCGCATTTTTTGCAAATAGGTAGTTATGTTGAGAGTCAGTTATCATAGGGAGGAGATGTCTGGTAGTTATTGGATTTCAGCCTTTCTGAGTGGTAAATCCTGGGATAATGGTATGCTTAATAGTTTTTAAAACTTGGTTTTATGAATTCAGGAAACAATTTTTGAGTTGGTTTGAGATTAGCTTTGAGGTCTTGCTGACTTGAGTTGTTAGACGTTTTATTCTATGAAGTCGAGAAGGTGCTGTTTTGTGTTGCCTAATGAAAGCTTAGGATAGTGTCTTACATCTCATAATTCCATTGTCTCTGCAAATCATTTTTCAGATTACTATGCTTTGAGGAAAATAGAATTGGTGGATTGGTTTCATATTGATTGTGGAGCAGGTCATAGGGGCTTATTGTATTGGTGATGCCTAACTCTCGACCATTGGACAAACCAGCTACCATCTGAGGCTTCATAACAGTTTCTGCAATCCTGTGGTTTGTATTTTGGCACTTATGTTGTCTAAAACAAATGAGAGTCTGCTATTTATGGCAGAGTTTGCTATCACTTAATCGGTTAGAAGTCTTCCTATTAATTATAATATTTTTTTGCAAACTGAATGCATGCATTTGCAATGAATCAGCTCGAAATGTGTCTTTTGCTTTATTTAGTTTTTTACGAGATGATAATTTAATTCGAATTTGATGGATGCCAACCCAACCTAAATGGGTGGGTTTTTCATGGATAGTTACATGGACAAGGTATAGATATCACTAAACTCGGCTCAAACCTAACCTAATGTGCGCGCTCTCGAGCACCTGCATGTGTTAAATTTTTTTTATTAATATAAAATAGTAGTAAAATAAATGTTCATATTGATATAAATAAGATTTGAATAATTAAATTTCTTACTTGATAAGTAATAAGTGAAGTATGAATACAAAAAATTCCTATCCAGAGAGCCCATTGCTGTCCCTAGCTTGGGAGTTTTGGGAGTAAATTTTGAGGAAGAGTTTGCTAATTGGAATGGAATATGAGCAAATTACATATTCAAATTGATAGATTTCTTTAACAGCTCATTTTGATTAAAGGTCGGGTCCACGCTGTGGAGGATATTTGCGCATGCACATGTACTGGTAGTTTGGTGGTAAATTTCTAAACATTATTTGGCTAAATGTTCGGATTATTGGCATGGCTTTGATTTTTAGAGATCGGTAATGGTTCATTGCTTGTCTGATGCAAGGCATTAAACAAATTTAGCTCAAAGATGCGACTGGTCCTTTGCAGGCTGATAGCACATTATTAAGATCCCTAGCCGTACTCTTTTTTTTTTTTAGACTCTGTCTGACTGACTGACTGACTGACTGCATTTATTGAAAGAATAGAGGAAATTTTGAAATCTCACCTGTTTAAGTTTTGACAGATTGCCATTTATACGTTAGAATGTATTTATCTTGAAACTGGCTTCAAATACTGAGATTCAAATGTCTGTGGCAAGCAGAAATCTCATACTAACTGTCTGGCAGCGTAGAAAAAGCAATCCAAATAAGATTAGAAAGGAGAGGAGAGTGGGCACCCTTGTCCTTTCGCGTCAGGTTAAAGGATAATGGTACGGTGTCACCTCGAAAACGTGGGTTGATATGTTGGGTCCTGTTAATCAAAACCAAAAGAGTGAGGCCAATAATTGCTGTTGGGCCATTCAGTAGTCATTGTGCGTCTCGGATCTTGCTTTAATAAAGGTGTAGTCTCGTTGAGAGTTGTTGATGTAGGAAAATTCAATCCTTTTATTACGGGAGATTTGAACTTCAACGTGCTTTATTCTTACAAGAGAATTCCCAGCACAATCATCTAGAAATGGTAATTCTTGAAGATGAAAGCTAATAGAATGTTGCTGAATTTTTAAGGCAGCATGCTGCCGTTAGTGCGTAAAGTCAATAAAGACGTCATTTGGCTATCAATTGTGAGATTTGTCATCATATTTTAGATTGATCCCGCAGGCTTTCATAAAAAGGATTTGCTGGCTTGTAGCTGTAGATATCACGCCTGAGGTAAGGGGAAAGATCCCAAGTGACAATTTTCTGGTCATATCATCTCGGCCGGAGTTTTATCACACATTAACAACAGATGTGGCAATTCTAGGACCCATCTCAAGACTGGAAAGGGGGAAAAAAAGAGGCCTGATCTAATTAGTCAAAACAGTGGTTGATTGGGTGTTTGGAGCTCGAGTAATTTTCACTTTAGCACAGAAAGAATAGTTGTGCATGTAGCGCATGCAGCGCATGCGTCATATTTAGATCACGCAGAAAGAATAGTTGTGCATGTAGCGCATGCGTAATATTTAGATCACGTATGTAGTAAATACATGATTTATAGGAGGTGCCTTGCCACTACATGTGCAACAACCTGGTAGGATACATGAGATGCTATGCCCGCGCGATATAAATATATGATATGTTTTTATGTTGTTGTAGATTTGTGAAAAAATAAAAAAATATATGGAAAAAGTTGTTGTAATTTATAATATTTTTAAATAAAAAACTATAAATTTAAATTCTTAATCAGATTAATATTAAAAAAATAAAATTAACAAAGAAAATTTTAAAAATAATCATAAAAAAAATGTAAGGAAAAAAACCATATAGAGAAACACTGTAGCAATTTTATAGTATTTCATGAGAAAATATACAATTATAATTCTCAACTATTTCAATATTAATAAAATATAATTTAAAAAATTATAAAAACAATTATACGGGAAAATACTGTAGCAATCTATAGTGTTTGAAAGAAAAAAATTATGAAACTAAATTCTCAACTATCTCAATATGAAAAAAATAAAATTGACAGATAATTTTTTTTTTAAAAAAAAAAACAATGTGGAAAAATATTGTAGTGATTCATAGTGTTTTAAAAAAAAACTATAAACTAAATTCTCAACTAGCTTCATATTAAAAAAATTAAAAAATATTGTAGTGATTCATAGTGTTTTTAAAAAAAACTATAAACTAAATTCTCAACGAGCTTCATATTAAAAAAATTAACAAAAATAATTTTGCAAAAACATAAAAAAAATGAGAAAAGGAAGACAATTATGAAGAAAAAATGAGAAAAAAAAACATACAGGGAGAGTTAAAGCTAAATTTTTGACCAACTCAATATTTAAAAAGAATTGGAAAAGATAATTTTAAAAAAAATAAGTGAAAAAATACTATACAAAAAAAAAACCATATAAAAAAATATTGTAACAATTCATAGTATTTTAAAAAAAATATATGAAGCAAAATTATTGACTAGCTCAATATAAAAAAATAAAATAGATAAAGATTATTTTGAAAAAAAAATTATAAAAAAATCATGTAGGGAAACATTATAGTAATCTATAATATTTTAAAGAAAAAATTACCTAAATTCTCAACCTGTTTAATATTAAAGAAAACAGCAAAGACAATTTAAAAAAACACAAAAAAAATAAAAAACAAAAGAAGAAGACAATATTGGGAAAAAAAAGAAAGGAAAAAACAAAAAAAAATCACAAAAAATAAATGACAAAACAGGGAAAAGAAAGAATAAAAAAAAAGAAGTTGACAATGCTGGGGAAAAAAGAAAAAAATATGTAAAATCTAAAAAAAAATATGAGGAAAAAAATGAAAAAATATGGGGAAAAACAAAAAATATATATAAAAAAAATATAAAAAAACTACAATACTTTTCCCACATATATTAAAATATTTGTTAATAATAAATACATAAGAACTAGTCGTCTACATGCACGGTCTATTAAAATCCCAACCCCCTCCATGTCTCAATTATCTTTGCTTCTGCTCATCAAAAACATAGAAGAAGACAATATTGGGAAAAAAAGAAAGGAAAAAACATGTAAAAACTAAAAAATATGAGGGAAAAAAACAAAAAAAAAAGAAAAAACACAAAAAATAAATGACAAAACAGGGAAAAGAAAGAATAAAAAAAGAAGAAGTTGACAATCCTGGGGAAAAAAGAAAAAAAGATGTAAAATCTAAAAAAAAAATATGAGGAAAAAAATGAAAAAATATAGGGAAAAACAAAAAAAAAATATAAAAAAAAATATGAAAAAACTACAATACTTTTCTCACATGTATTAAAATATTTGTTAATAGTAAATACATAACAACTAGTCGTCTACATGCACGGTCTATTAAAATCCGAACCCCCTCCATGTCTCAATTATTTTTGCTTCTGCTCATCAAAAACATAGTTTCACATGATCATAAAAATAGCAACCATAGTTCAAGCCAATAGAATTGTCTAATTTTCATAGCATATAAATTTATAATTAAAAAAATTTAATCCCAACACTAAAATAATTTATTACAATAAATAATATAAATTCAATTATAAATTAATTAAATTATATAATTAACTATTTAAAAAATTAACATGTCTATGAGCCTGCACCATCAAAATCACATGCATGTCATAATCTAGAATGATAAGTACAATCGTCATCTTTTATTGCATTGTTCAGATACTGAGTCTCCCCAACATTGTCCAGTGAAAAATGACACACTAAGAATAAAGTATTGAAAGCACTGTGCAGAGCATTGCTGGCATATTAAAAAAGTTACTTGATATATTAGAAAAATATTATATTATTATCTATAAGATATAAATAAGAATTTTATTACATATATTTTTTTAAAAAAGTTAATCCATAAAGAGGGAGAAATGTCTACGTGAGTTGAGTGGGTGTCCCAGAAGAGAAAGAAATAAAAGAAAGGAAAGGAAAATTATCTTTAAAATAATTAATTGGGTGATCGTCCCACATGCTCGATCATTTGTGATCACCCTGGGAAATATTGTCTCAATTTTGGTAGTTTAGGAAATAAATTGATCTACTGTGCTAGACTGGACCTCCGTCTTGCATGTGCTTCATCTTCTCAAATATGACTCCTCCTTGCCAGAGTCAGAGCCATTATTGCACATGTTATTACTCCCCAGGTTTAAAAAAGGTGCTGTTTATCTTTTTTAATCTTCAAGTTAGTCCAGGTTCCATACTAACTACTGCAATCATCTGTTTCTAACGCCAGTAACAGTATTATTATTATTTTTTTCCTAAACCAGGTTCCTAAGGGATGGTATTATTATTTTTTTCCTAAACCAGGTTCATAAGGGATGGTAGCCATGGAATCAGGCCCTAAACCAGGTTCCTAAGGCATCGTAGCCATGGAATCAGGCAGGCATGTGGAGATCAAAATCTTGTGTGAGGCGCAATAAACACAACGCAACAAATATGACATTGATTAATTCACAGGTAACTGGCAAATACAGGCGGAAACATTAGAGTGAGCATGGAAAGAGGGCCCTTTTCTTGGTTTCTCAAGTCAAGCTGTCTCGGCACGCAAATCCATACAAAATTAGTTGTCCATTACACTGTATTTGCATCAACATTCTCTTCTCAAATTTGAATTTTGAAATAAAAATTTAAAAAATAAATCTTTTTATCACTAGAAATCACTCAAAAATAAAATAAAATTATATAAGGTTTGAAGGATGTAACAAGAGAACCTTAAGAATTGAACCCAGCTTAATCCAAGGCTTGCTTTGGTTACATATTAACTAATTAACCTAAATTGACATATTTTAGCCTATATGATTAAAAAAATTAAAATGATTTTTTATTTTTTTAAATCAAACTGAATTTTAGTCTTATTGCAGGTTTACTTACTGGTTCCACTATATTCATATTTAGTTTAGTTTAAATTTTGATTCAGGTCAGCAGATAGACACTCACTGAGTTGATTTCCTAGGGTTTAATAAATCCGGTTAAAACCTCCCCCGCATGGAAGCCTCCTGACCGTCGCGCCAAAACAAACCCACCAACACTGCGACACAACCTCCCTCCAAAACCCATGTGGGGGGACAAATCACACTCATTAACATCGGTCTTTTAAAAACTAGTACCGTATGATAATGAGCGGACCCCACCACCGACACTGATTTTCCCTTCTTTTTTCACAAATTGGCTCTCTCCGAATTTTCCCTCTCATTTCCTTTTCCTTTGTTTACGGCTCGCCATTCACACCACATGCTCTGTACCGCACTGAAATATTGCGCCATCCCTCGTCATTTTAACTGCCTTCCTCCAAGAAACTAACCTCACTCCCTCCTCCTTAAAGTCTTCCTCTCTTTCACACTCTTCCTTCCATTTTCAGCTCGGCTCAGAAAACAGGCAGAAGAAAGAAGTCTGAATTTTCAGCTCGGCTCAGAAAACAGGCAGACGAAAGAAGTGAAAATACCTTGTCATTTGGCTCCAAAATGCCGCTCAACTTAGCGGGAAAAACTGCAGTACTCTGCACATTTTTATGTGTCTCAGTTTCTATTATTTCCATTGTTAAAGCTGAAGATCCTTACAGGTTCTTTGACTGGAATGTTACTTATGGTTTCATCTACCCTCTTGGTGTTCGTCAACAGGTTTGTCCAAATCTCCTTGATTTTATTGCCGTTTCTTTTGATGTGTAATGGGCTTAAGTTTGTTCCAATGTTAACTGCTACTGATTTGGTAACAGGGTATTCTCATCAATGGACAATTCCCAGGACCTGACATTCACTCTGTGACTAATGACAACCTTATTATCAATGTCTATAACAGCTTAGACGAGCCTTTCCTCCTCTCTTGGTAAGATCTCTCTCCTTTCCCTCTCTGGAAAGATTATTTGCTGTTCTTTTGTTGCTTCCTGCATTGAAAAGACCAATTCTACCTAGTCAGTCCCTCTATCTTTGCAATGCTATACAAAGCTACATCTGTAATTCTAGGATGTCCATTTTCATTTTGTATTATAAGAATGTCAGATTGTCATGGCTTTGATTCACATTGCCATTTCTCTGTTCTCTGTAGTGTTTTTACTTTTCTCTCTCTCTGGTCCCTTTGAACTGTTCTGAATCAGTGATTGCTGGTGAGATCATCCATATAGCTCGATGACGTCTAGATCTAATTTATGGATTGAATTGAAGTCACCCTTTTGGAACTTTCCGCGCTATTAGCGCTGTAAATTGCGCCAAGAAATGACTCTGAACTGAGTTTGAATTACAATGCTACATCCAATCGATTGATAAAAGATCCAAACTTTGTGATTTATAGCTTCACGTGTCTGTCATTATCCGAGAATCAAGGCTGTGATTAGTTTATCTTATATGGCAGCGACCTTTCCATGAGTGAGCAATAGCCAGCAGGTACTGTTATCTGTTAACCTACCCGATTTCAGATCACTCACTGAGTAGTCAATTTTGTATTTAGCTGGCATCCACAGGAGAACTTACAGGATGTGATAAGAGTCCACTAGGTGTGCAGTGTGGACTTTTGCCATGCCCCTATCACACGATAGGATCGAGTTCACTGAGAGCGCGTTTATCAGTGTGGATTTATCAGTGAGGATGTAGTTGTTTTTAAAACAATATTTTGTATTAAAATTTATATAAATGATATTTTTTTATTTTTAAAAATTATTTTTAATAATAGTACATCAAAATATTTTGAAAATATTAAAAATATATTAATTTAAAATTAATAAAATAATAATTTTTTTTAATGTTTTTAAAAAATACTTTTAAAATACAACAGTAAACATTATATCAGACTGTGCAATGAGGACCTTCGCCATGCCCTAGCTGGCCTGTGCAAAAAGTAATCTTTTACTTTATTTCAAAGATCTGTATTGGTTTCCCAGAATTAATGCAACTTATTACATACTAGACATTTTTTACTCGGACCACCATCCCATGATGGGCTGCAGAGCCTGCATCATAATGGAGACAGCAAACACATTTATTAGCATGCTCTCAATCATGTGATGCTGAGCCAACATGTTGAAGCCAGTTAAGCAGTAACTTCGTTTGAGCTCTGTAGTTATGAATGGTAGATCTACTGCTCATGCTTGTTTTGTGACTGTAAAAATAGGAATGGAATTCAACAGAGGAGAAATTCATTTGAGGATGGTGTCATTGGGACCACGTGCCCAATTCCTCCGGGAAAGAACTTTACATATATTCTCCAGGTCAAGGATCAGATTGGAAGTTTCTACTACTTCCCATCTCTCGGATTCCACAAGGCTGCTGGTGGTTTTGGAGGAATCAGAATCCTCAGTCGGCCTCGCATCCCCGTTCCTTTCGATGATCCTGCTGGTGACTACACCGTTCTTATTGGAGATTGGTACTTGTCCAACCACACGGTAAGCATTAACCCCAACAACGCAATTTTATTTTAACTGGTTAAATATAACTTAGTCGGGAAATTTAGCAAATATAAATAGTTAGTCCTCATGATTTTAGAAATTATTATTGAAGTCCCATGTTTTTATATTTATTTATTACATGATCCTTTTCGTCTATTTCTTTTTTTTTTTTCATTGTAGTTTGATATTTTATTTCAAGAAATAGAAAGGGTAAGAAAATTAAGCCTCATAGGATGAAAGTTTGAGTTCATGGTCAATATTAGTCAAAAAAATTATTTAATCATTTTTAGTACTACATAAATTAAATAAAATACTGCTGAAGGTGTTTTCAGCTTAGATTCTAGAATGTTGCCAGCCTCTCTTCAAATTTGGAGGGATACAGCTTCGTGGAAGCTAGTTGGCTCTGCGTTTGTGTCGGCAACCATACAAGTGGGGCATGCTGGTGCAATATTCTGTACATGTACTGTTACCTACTGTCGCTTAGGCAGCTGGGCCTTTGTCCATGACAAAAATTATCAAAAAAGTGCTGTTCAATAACACGTGCTATCTGTCAAAAAAAGATCAGAAAGGAACACCTTCGCTCGCTGAGAGCTAGCGGAGCTGTTCAATAGCACGTGCTATCATGTTTTTTAAATTTTGGCATTTTGCAATTTGAAAAAGCCGCAGCACCACGTGCTATCTGTCAAAAAAAGATCAGACAGGAACACCTTCGATCGCTGAGAGCTAACAGAGCTGTTGAATAACACGTGCTATCATGTTTTTTAAATTTTGCAATTTGAAAAAGCCGCAGCTCTTGTGACTATGACATCTATGAGTCTATATTGTATTTTTAAATAATTTTTTTATTTATTTTATCAAATTTCTTTTTAGCACCCTGGACTCAAAAAAATGCTCGAGAGCATGCACTAGATTTCTTCATTGGTGAGTGTGCCCACCGAAAACTGTGATGCTTTTGTCACCAATGTCTTCAGCTGGGCCTTGAGTGTGATGTCCGTGGAAGCCCTACATGCCCGATAAATCAAATCTGAATCCCAGCTGTCTGTAGACTATTTAGTTGCTTTTTTAGTAAGTCCAACGACACATGGGCCATGAGGTTTTCCTAGCCGTGCAGGTGCTTCCACATTAGTTGCTAATCAAGT
>NW_011499901.1:812007-816462 GCF_000495115.2 Populus euphratica
AAATGTCATGGCTGAGATCCGTGTTCTTAAACATGGACTGAAAACCCAGTGCCTAGTTTGAGCTGTGTGTGTTTTAACATAAACACCTACATGATTCAAGGAAAACTTGTAATAAACAATTTTATTTAACTATATATTTTTTTAAATAAATTATTGAAACAAAGAATTAATCTGTCAATCAGTGGAATTTAATTAAGTCCACGTGTAGTTTGAATTCTTTGATTTTTTTTAACTCAACTTTGAATAATGAACTTATTAATGCATTAAAGTAGAAATAATAATTTATATGTTTGTGTTTGCACAGGACTTGAAGGCTGCATTGGACGGGGGCAGGAAGCTACCATTCCCTGATGGAATCCTCATCAATGGTCGTGGACGCAATGGCTATTATCTTACTGTGGAACAAGGTAGGCCTTCCGTCTACCGATCTCATGCAACTAAAAATTATAGCATAAACTACTTGACACCAAGAAGGGCAAGAAATACGACTACAAATTGATGGATGTTTTGTTGTTCAATTATACTAATGTGAATGCTTGACCTATCTGCTACAGGAAAAACTTACAGGTTGAGAATATCAAATGTTGGGTTGCAAAATTCCCTTAACTTCAGGATCCAAAACCACAAAATGAAGTTGGTAGAAGTGGAAGGAACGCATACTCTCCAAACTACCTACTCGTCTCTCGACGTTCATGTCGGCCAGTCTTATTCTGTTCTATTTACTGCTGACCAACCTGGCCAAGACTATTACATTGTGGTTACTTCACGGTTCACCTCTACAGTTCTCAACACCACTGGTGTTCTACATTATAGCAACTCTGCTGGTGCAGTCTCTGGCCCCTTCCCTGGTGGACCAACCATCGAAGTTGACTGGTCAATAAACCAGGCTCGCTCTATCAGGTATATTTTAATCCCTCCCAACAATATGCTCTTTGAGCCAAGTCTAAAACTGTTCCTTCTATAACTCTGACTATATGTGCTCATTTCAGGACTAATCTTACTGCAAGTGGACCAAGGCCAAATCCACAAGGTTCATACCACTATGGAATGATCAACACTACCAGAACTATCATAGTGGCAAATTCAGCTGGCCAAGTCAATGGCAAGCAGAGATATGGAGTCAATAGCGTGTCCTTTGTTGCACCAGACACTCCCATGAAGCTCGCAGACTACTTCAAAATTCAGGGAGTTTTCAAGGAGAACGGCATAACCGACAGACCTTATGGTGGAGGGTTGTACCTGGACACAGCAGTTTTGACTGTTCCTTATAGAGCATATGTGGAAATTGTATTCCAAAACGATGAGGACATTTTGCAGAGCTGGCATCTTGATGGATACAGTTTCTTTGTTGTTGGGTAAGCACATGATTCACATTTTCTTTACTAGGACTGTATTGATCAGCGGAGGCGAGAAAATCCTTAATTAATTAATCGAAACATTTCCTTTTCAAATTCTGTAATGCAGTATGGATGGTGGACAGTGGACAACAGCTAGCAGGGATCAGTACAATCTGCGCGACGCAGTTGCTAGATGCACTGCACAGGTAAGATTGAAATCTCATCGCATCCCTGATTAGATCATTCGGCTTGTATAATCAAAGAGATGGACCTGGAACTTAAATTGAAGGTGAGAATAACGATTGGACGTTTTACTTGGATGGTGAGTGCAGGTGTATCCCAAAGCTTGGACTGCTATTTATATTCCACTCGACAATGTGGGGATGTGGAACTTGAGGACAGAATTTTGGGCACGTCAATATCTTGGACAACAATTTTACTTGCGAGTTTATACTGATTCAACTTCACTCAGAGACGAATTCCCTATTCCAAAGAATGCCCTTCTTTGTGGTAGGGCAAGTGGTCGGCGCACCCGACCTCTGTAAGCTAGTGCATCACCGAATGAGCCACCAATTCGGCCGGGAAGTATGCCTAGTTTTCGAGGATAAAAAGTAGAGCCTTGCGTCTCATCTTTGTTGGTGGGTGCTTTACTTAGGCTAAAAGTGTTAAATGAGAAGCTTGTACGAGTAGAATTCCTAATGATCTCAGCTCGAGGTCACATTCTTTTCCATTGATGATTGTATTTTCTTCTGTATTAATTAAGTTGTTATATAAAGCCAGCAAATTCTCGAGGCTGGCTTGGGTAATTAGTGTTTGTATCAAGCAGTATATCGGTTCCACTTGTAATAGTGTTTCATCTCTTCTCTAATCCCTTTATGTTTTGATGATTTTCTTCGTTTCTTTTAAATGCACAGGAAGGTTGTGAAGCATTATTATGATAATTTTCTTATAGTGCACGCAATTAATTCAAATAGAACAGTGCTGAAGTAATTTACAATCATTTTCATTTGACAGCATTGTAAAAGACAAGAAAACCTGAATTCCTGCTCCCCAGAACAGAAATAATCCCTTGAAACTCTTATTTTAAAAAAATTGGATTCCGGTAAACTTAGTTCTTCTCGAGTTTACTTGTAAATTAAACATGTTTTTCAATTAATATATCTGACCCAACCTAACAACTTCAAAAGGTTAGTGATGAACGGAAGATTAGAATCCACGAAACAGAACATGCTCTTTAAGGAACGCAAGTTTGTTCATGGTTTATTGTTGATAATTTTGAGTTTTTTAACGCATTAGATGGTGATGTCAATGTTTTTGTGATGCTAGGAAGAAAGAATAGAGCTTAGACGGATTTATGGATAAAAATACATTAATTAATTAATCAGGTTGATTGAGAATGACGAGAAATTTTATAATGTCTTGGGAATAATAATAATATCTTATTAGTTATTTTTTATGATCTATTTTAAAGAAATTAAGAGATGCAATTAGGATAGAAAACTTTTAAGTAAAGATTTTTATTATTATTGATAAGTCGTGAGTAAAGATTTTTATTATTATTGATAAGTCATGAATTTTATATATATATATATATATTGTATTTGTCTTTTTCTTGAAAGTGGCTTTTAATTTATTGCAAAGTTATCATACCTCGTGCGATTGATTACTCAACATAAAGTCTAGGTTACGGATAAATAAATTAATTTAATTTGACTTGAATCAATTCAAAACAATATTATTTTAAGATTTTTTTTAAAAAATATTAAAATTATATTAAATTAAATTTTTTTAAAAAAATTAAATTAAATTAAATTTTTATACAATCGGCTAGGTCATATAAGATTAATTTTTTCCTAGTTTAATTTGAAATCTAGCTTAAGTTATGAGTTAGGTTGACATGATATGCAGCTGAGTTTATGTATCAATTTCCACTAAATAATGTTTTATTTTTAGCATATTTGCAGTGGTGGAATCAATTTTACTATACACAATACTAGTTAATTTGAGTTCCAAATTTTCTACTACTTTTTTTTTTGATTTACGTGGGGTGTCCGAGCCAGCTTACGTGCACCACGACTAATTACCATGGCCCACTGAATACCCTGCAAACCCAGTAGGCATGTAAGGCACCGCGGGGATGACAGACGTGCATGCTAGGGCTCGAATCCATGATAGTGGAAGGAGACAAGCTCCTTCCACCACAGACATGTAAGGCACCGCGGGGGTGACAGTCGTGCACGTCAGGGCTCGAACCCATGATAGTGGAAGGAGACAAACTCCTTCCACCGCTAGGCCAAGCGCTGGAATGCAATTTTCTACTACTTTGATCACCAAGGTGCTAGAAAAGAAAGCTCAATTTGACAATTGCGATGAGCCCCACCTTGAAATAATTTATATTGTGAGTTTTCCATGAAGTTCATTGCCTTTATAAGTTTTTATTAACTCGGATTAAGGTCACTTTTCTTAATTTTGTCATTTTTTTTACATTTTGTGCTTCAATTCATTACCATAGTTGTAAAATTTCATCCAAAGGTAAACTCAAGATAAAACTTGAGTCATAATTTAGAAGGGTTGATTTCAAAAAAAAAAAAATCATTGTAACTAATTTCTTTTTTAAAAAAAACAAAGTTTATAAGTTGAGCGTCGAGCTTTGACTAAGTCAGGCTCAGGTCACTCAAGTCAGATGATTAATCTAGATTTTTTATAGAATTAATTTTTATTTTTATTTTTTTCAACCTGAACTGGTTAAGATCCTGAATAAATCTACAAGATCAGTTTAGGTTTTACAATTATTATCATTAATATTCCAACTTTTAGCTTTAGATGTAATGACAATATATTAAAGTGATTATTCTACACCTAAATTGTCACGATCAAAATTTTGAATCTATTATCGACAATGCAGAAGTGGTGTCTTGAGGACATCTTACTTACACTAAGCTTCAAGCATACTTATCATAAAACAAGTTATACAAAATTCATAATATTTTATAAACTTTCAAATATTCTTAAAAACCAATTAATCAATGAGTTTCAATAACTTACGAGATTTGTGACCCTGATAACTAGGTAAGGATCAACTGTCATAGGTTGATATATCTCTCATTAACCACATATA